>NC_084462.1:177161070-177243570 GCF_027409185.1 Cynocephalus volans
AGTAAGGCAGAGCTTTTGCAGGACGATGGAGACAAGCCTTCTATGCCACAGTGGTGAAGATGCACTTGCCATATGGCGACCATATTTTCTGAATCAAAAATTGAAATACTTGATCTGACACAAGGTTTGATGATGGGACAGATTATTTGAAATCAAGGCTGTCCGAGGAAACCCAGGACATATGGCCACCATAACCATTCATTACCGTGTGTACAGGGGGCATGGTTTGATCCACAGAATAACCAAAGCCAGGAATCAGGCAGACAATTTATATCAACGCTTGACTGCATATGTTCAAGAGCTGTATTTCCTGACCTTATCTATCAGCCTAGGCAAAGGCTAAGTGCTCATTAACTCAGAGCAATCCCAAACAAAGCTGGGCATGCCACAATGTTAGAATACCAGACCTGGAAAGACTCTTAGAAACCACCTGGTATAAATGTTGTTTTGTCACACCAGAGGAGAAACTGAGGCTCAGAAAGAGGAAGTGACTCCCTCAAAAGGGACAAGGCTGGAGCTGGTTGTTCCTTCCACTCCATCAGGGCTGGATTTGGGGATATGCCAGTGTATTAGTCCATTTGTGTTGCATATAACAGAATACACGGAACTGGGTGATTTATAAAGAAAATGAAATTTATTGCTTACAGTTTCCGAGGCTGAGAAGTCCAAAGTCCACCTGGTGGTGACAACAGTGACCCAGGGGTCTCACATTGCAAGATAGTAGAAGCAGAGAGAGAACAGCAAGGAGAGAGACAGACTCTCCTCTTCTTTTAAAGCCCTCAGAACCACGCCCCTGACCACCATTTTTAATCCATTCACTACCATATGGTCCTAGAACCCAATCACTTCTTCAAGGTCCCACCCTACAATTACCATAATAGGATTTCCCACCCTCTTAACAGTCATAGTGGGGGCTAAGTTCTTAACACATAAAACTTCAGGGACACAACTCAAGCTTCAGGGAGTTCTGGGGGGACACAATTCAATCCACTACAGCCAGAGAAGCCCATGAATTGCAAGAAACCCAATCACGCTGGCCTTGGTCCCACTAAGTGGTCACTCAGTAGATTCACTCCCTACCAAACCACCAAAGTGCCATATTTGGTGGCCTTGAGCACAGATCTCTCCAGAATATTGATGTGATTCCCACTCTGAATATGCAAATATCAGGCTGTTTAAGGTACAGAGGAGGTGGCTGTAACAAAATTTGGCAATGCCAGAGTGTCCCAAGGACTCTGAGTCTTCTTATATTTTGCCGGTAATTCTCCCTTGACGGTGAAGCTGTAATGAAAAGAGAAAGCTCCCAGAAATACGAGTTGAGGGAGGCACTTACTTATAAGTGTTCAGGAGAGAGAGTTCAGTCTCAGCTGCATAAGAAGAATATCAAAAGTCCGCAGGCCTTTCTCCAAGACAGCGATGGTGAGGGAACCTACCTGAAATCTAAGTCTGTTGAACTCCAATCACTGCTCCTTCTGACTTGAGAAGAGGCTGAGCTCCAGAAGTGCATGCTGCCAGGAAACAGCGCCTTCACAGCCAAAAGAACTCAAGATGCCTGCCCACATGTGAGAGGGAGAAAGGAGGTAGCTTTTCTCTGGGGCTGACACACACCAGCTCAGAACTCTGAGATTAAAATGTATGACAGAAGTTCTCCCCCGATGTGGGTCTGGGCTGGAGGAAAGATAATTTAAAAGAACCAATGGCATGGCCTGTGCTTGCCTTGTGAGTCTCTTCCTCTGCAATTTCAGAACAATTCCGCCTCAAGATCCAGAGTATGTATGAGCATGTAGTCTGGGACGGAGACCACGTGAATTTTCTTTCCTTTTCTCATCCTTTTACTTCTATTCTTTTTTCTTCTCTTTCTTCCCTTCCCTTGAACTTTTCTTCTCTCCCTCCTTTTCTCTTCATTTCTCCCTTTCTGGGCCAACATAACATAGTGATGCAAATTTAAAACAAATTTTTCTTTGTCTACATGCTGTTTGATCTAGGATGCTCTCTCAACATATTGATCATTCTTAGCCATCCATTCATATATCACCCATCTGCCCATCTTCCCATCCATCTCTCCTACCATCCACTTGACATTTATCCATCCTTCTCTTCAGTTCAGACCAGCAGGCATTTCCCGAATCACATACATGCCATGGACCCATTCAATACTCTATGGCAGCAAAGGTGAATATGACCTAACCTTGAATTAGAGATATGACTCACAGTCTAGGAGGCAGACTTGTAACTACTGTTTAATAAATGCTTGGTAAGGGCAGGGCCTGGGGTTTATTCTGTATGGTCTTTAAGTGAGTAGGAATTAGCCATTTGAAGGGCAGCAGGGTCAGGAAACACTAAGTGGAGGGCTGGTAAGGCAAAAGCACAGAGATATAAAGAACCACCCATATCTGGATGTTTCCACAGGGGGATGTGTGATCTGGGTAGTGATAGTGCCAAGACCAGAGTGCTAATGAGGGTCCAAGTCAGAGAGGAAAATATGGGTCATTAGCCTTTCTTCTGTGTGTATGTGCGTATGTGCGTTAATGTAATCTTGTCATGCACATAGGGTGACCAGTGACCAAGTATCCCAATTTACCCAGGACTGAGTGGGTTCCTGGCAGGACTTTCAGTTTAGAAACCCATACAGTCTCCAGCAAACCAGGACAGACTGGACACACCATGCATGCATTGATCTGTTTGGTAGGTCAAACAACAGCTGCCCAACAATGTCCACATCCTAATCCCCGGAACCTGCAAGTGTGCTATCTTACATGGCAAAAGGGACTTTGCAGATGTGATTAAGTCAAGGATTTTGAGAGAAGAAGGTTACCTTTGACTACTCAGAGGGGCTCAATGTAATCACAAAGGTTCTTATAAGGGAAAGGGGGAGGAGGGTCAGAGTCAGAGAAGGAGACGTGATGACGGAAGCAGAGGTCAGTGATGCAGCTACTGGAAGGAGCCACATGCCAAAGAAGGCAGGTGACCTCTAGGAGCTGGAAAAGGCAAGGAATAGATTCTCTCCTAGAGCCTCCAGAAGAAACAGTCATTTTGACAACTGACCCCTTGATTTTTGCTTCATAAGACCCATTTTGGAATCCTGACCTCTAGAACTTTAAGTAAATAAATGTGTGTGGTTTTAAGCCGAAGAACATATGCTGTGTACTCAGTCACAAATACTAAGCCACTAAGCTTGGGACAATTTGTTACAGCAGCAATAGGAAGCAAATACACTCTTCTTCTCAAAAGATAGTTCCAAGAGATGGGTGCAGGCTGCCTTGCTGGCTTTCAATTGCCTGGAAGTCTGGTTTCTCCCAAAGTACTATTACTTTATTGATTCAGAGAGGTAATGTGGGAAAAAATCCAGAGCTCATTGAAATGCAATCCACGTATTGATCACGCTGGCACGGCTGGAGTGCAGGAGTGGGACATCTGCACATCTCTGCACATCTCCAGCTCTGCCTTTCCTTGCTCTGTGAGCTTGGTCCACTTCCCTGAACTCTGTGGTTCTTATTTATCTCAAGATGAACCAACCCATATCAATTTATCATCTCAAATTTGTAAACTATTTTAGTGTTCTTAAATAATCATGCATGTATAATGTATTTGTGATTGAGTCCAGAGCATATGTTCTTGGGAGGTGATGTCACCTCCAAGGGGTTTAAAATGGGTTCTTGAGAGGGATCTTACTCTTTCTACGTTTAAGGCACAAGAATACAGATGATGCATAAACAGTTACACAGTACATAAGTGGTATTAAAGTTTCTTAAGGCAGTGATTAGGGAAAAAAATGTCCAAAAAGTCTCCTTTGGGGTATGCTAATGAAAAAGAAAAAGTTAAAAATCCCTTGTGTAGTGATTGCACACCACATATTACTATTTGTTAAAGTATTTCAAATGGCACAGACAAGATGATGAAGCAAGGAGATCTCAAGAACTTTCTGAGATCAGACTGATATAAAGTTAGTCTGATTCTTTCACCTAGTTGTGTGGTCCAAGCCACACTGAGCTTTGGTCTCTACCTGAGACAGAAAGACAGAATCTCCCTCAGGTGGTTGTTCATATTTAATTAGCTAAGATAGTGATATAGATATACAAATATAGAGAAATATTTAAAAATACACTGGCACAGGGCACAGCTTCCAGAGTGTCTCTCCCTTTCCCTCTAATCTTTTTGCTTTTCACAAAACGTCATCATGGAACCATTCCTCCACTGCCCACCCCCAGCCCCCATGACCCCCACTAGCACATACTTTTGTCTGCAAAATGAATCAACATATGGAAGCTTCTAACTTTATTTCATTTCCTGATTAGTTGAGCCCAAAACATATGCATCTGATCACTCTAGAACCCAGGAAGCAGACAGCTTGGGGATAGGTTGACCTCTTCACCCAATGCTGAATATAAGGGTGCAGGGTGGCTCGTCCAAGCTCCCCTTGCTGGTCAGGCTCAGTGCTGCAACGTGATCATAGTGGGAGCGAAGGATTCCAAATAGATGGCCATTTTGCCTGACCTGCTTGCATTATTACCTGTTTGTCCTCACAGAGGGTGCCTATGCTTCGGCAGGCAGATTTTGTATGGTATCATCCTATCTGCCTACACTAAGGGGTGATACGAGAAAAAATGGTGATGTATGGCCTGTTGATGTCAGAATACGGACTCCATGTCATGACACAGTGTTCCCCTCATGAAGACTCACTGGGGGAAAATTCATCTCCAGGCTCAATAGGAGGGATAGAAAGGCTTTTAAAGAGCATTTTCTCCCTTTAATATGGTGATCATTGTGGGTTGTAAATCATCATGTTTCCCTTTTTGCTTGGGCTGTTAGGAAACTCAGAGCCAAATTTTTGTTGTATCTGTAACATATGTATAGACGTTTACTGCTTGTTTTTCGTTTTTTTTCCTTTTTTTTATGTTTTGCTTTTTTTCTGTTTAACTTATTTTTTCTGCTGTTCCTCTATACTTCCCAGATCCCTGATTTGCTAATCTGCTTTCTGGGTAACTAACACTGATGTTTATTCCTAGTAGAATACTAATGTTTCTCCCCATTTCTGAACACATTAAGGGTTTGTAACCTTGCTTTTCCTCATCAAGGATTAATATCACACTTAGATTGTGGCCCAGAAGACATGGCTCACAAGAGACCACTTGGACCTTGCTTCTTATTTGATACCTAACTCCAAGAACTGCCTATTCAGAGGTACTAGATAAAACATGCTGTACTGAGAGCTTCAGGAAAGAAAACCCTGTTCAAAGTTCAGGTTAAAAATATATTTTGACCATTTAATCTAGGTATCCTGGAAACCAAGATAAACGGATTCTCTAGTGCAAGAGCCCACAGTCTAATTGGGGTGCTGGCAGGCCAACAGTTAGTGTAATGCAGTCTCGTAAGTGCCATGGTAGGAGAGGTATAGTGGAGCTCTGGGCACAGGGTGGAGGTCAGTGTTCCAAGATGGATAGAATCAGGCAGTGCTTCCTGGAGGAAGTGACATTTGAGCTGAATTTTAAAAGACAGGCAGCTGAAAACTTATGTCCACATACAAACTTGCACACAAATGTTTATAGCAGGTTTAGTGACGATTGCTAAAACTGAGAAGCAATAGAAATGCCCTTCAGTTGATAAATGGATAAGCAAACTGGTACATTTGTATAAGGGAATATTACTCAGCAATAAAAAGAAATAAGTGATTCCCACCATGAGAAGACATGGAAAAACCTCAAATGCGTATTGCTGAGTAAAAGAAGTCAATCTGAAAGGGTTACATTCTGGATGATTCCAACCATGTGATCTTCTGAGAAAAGCAAAACTATGGAGACAGCAAAAATATCAGTGGTTGCCAGAGGTTTGGTGGCAGGGAGGTAGGGATGGAAAAAAGAGAGAAAGAAAGAGAAGACAGACAGAGCAAAGGGTGGTCAGAAAGAAAGAACATTCCAGTTGGTGGCCATGATAGGAACCAAGGCACAATGCTGTGAACATGCGGAGCCTACACTGATCACAGCAGGACATGAACACTGTGTTGCAGAAACTAAAATACAAGGAAGGAATGGGAGGGGATGGAGCTAGCGAGTGAGAGGACCAGATCACAGGAGCCTGGATTTTGTCTTTAAGACAGTTTGGGGGGAATATTTAAAATAACCTAAGCACAAGCATGAGATGAACACATTTATTGCCAACTGGCCACTGCGAAGCTGTGGATTGAACACGAACTCTCAGCTTTAACTTCTTCCCCGGCTACTCTTCCAAGCACAGTCAGTTAAGATTAGCATGGCCAAGTTCATATTTTCATATCTACTCTGTGAATATATTCCACCAGAAGGGCTGGGGAATGATGGGGTAGTCTAAGCCAGGCAGTATGGGAGTCAATAAAGAAAGACGAAAAATATGACTCATTGAAATCAGAAGTATTTATTGGGAACCTACAAAATGCGAGACAATTGCACATTTGCGTTCTCTTTCTCTCTCTCTCTCTCTCTCTCTCTCTTCCCCCTCCCCCCTTTCAAGCCTTCAAGCCTGGTTTTACTATCCCCATACTACCAGTGACAAAACTGAGGCTGAGTCCCAGGAAGCAATTTTGAGCCCAGGTCGTCTGACTCCAAACCCAATGTCCTCTCCACTTCTATCTGAACTGCTTTCAAACTCGGAACTCCACCTCTGTTCATCAGATCTAAACTCTAATAGCCTCCGCCAAAGAGGTTGCTCTGTGGCACACTTCAAACCGCTGTGCAGGGGACTCAACAGTATAGATTAAGGTGAACCATTTCTGTTAGTTTCCTAAGGACGCCATAACAAAGTACCACCAACTGGGTGGCTTAAAACAATAAAAATGTACTCTCTCACAGTCCAGAAGTCTGAAATCAAGGTGTTAGCAGGATGGCTTCCTCCTGGAGGCCTTGAGAAGAACCCCCTCTATGTCTCTCCTAGTTTTGGGTGGCTGCTGGTGATCCTCGGCTTTCCTCAGCTTGTGGCTGCCTCACTCCAATCTCTGCCTCCATCATCACACAGCCTTCTCCATTTAGGGTCTCTTCTGTGTCTCTGCGTGTCAAATCTCCCTTTCTTTCTCTTATAAAGACACTGGTCATTGGATTTAGGGCCTACCCTAAATCCAGGATGGTCTCATCTTGAGATCCATAACTTAATTATATCTACAAAGTCCTTACTTCCAAATAAGGTCACATTCACAGGTACTGGGGTTAAGACTTGACCATATCTATTTGGGGGATTCAACATGCTACTGTATAGATGAGCAACGTGAGCCCCAGAGTGCTTAAGTGACTGGCCCACAGCACACAGCTAGCAAGTAAAAGAATGTAAGACTGGAGACTGGCTCCTCGGCCACAAATGCAGGCCCTTCCTGTCTCTAGGACACAAGAGTTGCTGTCTCTGAATGTGGCCACTGGTTTAGAGATGTACATATAGCATTCCGTGACCATGGGATATCAAGGATGCACTGGTTGGAACTTCTGGGGTCAAAAGTGTCCTTCCCTTTCTGTGGGAGTGTACTCTTTTTCTATTGCTGCATTACGGTTACCCCAATACATTTTGGTGGAAAACAACAAACGTTTATTATCTCACAGGTTCTGTGTGTCTGCAATCTGGCGTGGCTCAGAAGGGACTTCTGTATCTGGATTGCCCTCAGGCTGCTAACGAGATATTGGCTGGAGTAGCCATGCCAAGGCTTGATGGGGAAGGGTCTGCGTCCAAGCTCACACATGGGGTTGCTGGAGGCTGCAGCTCCTCACAGGTTGCTAGACTGAGGGCCTCAGTGTTTCACTGGTTGTTGGCCAGGGACTGTCTTCAGTTCCTTGTAACATAGGCCTCTCCATAGGGCAGCTCACAACCTGGCAGCTTGCTTTTCATAGTAAGTGGGTGACATGAGGCAGAGAGGCTGGGTAAGAACAAAAGGCAAGTCACCATCTATCCTAACCTGACCTGGGGACATAACACCTCAATCATTAAGTCACAGCCTAACCCACACTCAAGAGGAGGGGATTATACAAGGGGGTGGATACCAAGAGGTGTCACCAGGCAGCATCTTGGAGGCTGGCCGCCAGGTAGAGCCATTAAGGTAGACCCTCACTTTTCTGTGGATGGAGTGATGGGAAGATGTAGAAACAGAACTAAGACAATCATTTTACTGTAGTAAAAGGAGAAATGGGGGCACTCTAGAGGCCCTGGCACCTATCTCAGTATAGCACCAACACCAAAGAATGCAGAAAGAAGAAACCCAGAAGAACCAGGTCTTTGGTGACATGATTGAACCTCTTGATCACGCCTCACCTGAAGCCAGAGACCTCTGAACTGTTCAGATAACATAAAACAATCAGTAATTTCCAATGACAGAAAGTCCTAACAGATGCATGACCCCACGTATAAATACAAGCAAGGCAGAGGAAAACCTTGAGTTTTCTTGCCTCTGGATACAGCCCCGATCCATCATTCAGTATCTTTTACTTCCTGTGGATCCACAGTTTTGTGAGCTGAGCTGGGGTCACCATCAGTAAGCTCAGGGCTGAGTTTCTAGCTGCATCTGTATTCACTTTATATGGAAGAATCCTTGTATTTTATTTATCAGGAGTTCTGAAGTCAAGCAGCTGGTTAGGTTAAGGACTGTCTGCACCTGAGCACACAGCCACTCCCTCCACCCGCCAACCCCCAAATCCCAGGGACTATTTTTTTTTTTCTTTACTGTGTTCACAGGTGGGTTTTTAACAAAATTAGTAATGAGATCTTGTCTCCAAATCCCTTTTCCCTGGAGAATTCACTGGGGGGAAATCAACTTGTCTGAGGAGGGCTTGTGTGGCCTGCGTGTTTTGACGGATGCTGATATTCTACCATCTCCCTGTTTTGTGCTTCCACCTGCAACCACCTGCACAGGGACAACTAACCATTAATCCGTCTTTTCCCATTTCACTGAAGAATGTGTTGACCTGGGCTTCGGCCTCCACCCTCTTTTACATTTCCTGAGACTCCGAACAGCACTTATAGAAAGTC
Organism: Cynocephalus volans; assembly: GCF_027409185.1. NCBI lineage: Eukaryota > Metazoa > Chordata > Mammalia > Dermoptera > Cynocephalidae > Cynocephalus > Cynocephalus volans. The sequence continues at coordinate 177,170,044 of NC_084462.1, forward strand.
AGATTGTAATCGTGGAGGTGTATTTGTGCTCCGGCCTTTTCAACTTTTTGAGAATCATGTATTGTGGGTTTCCACCACCCCAGTCTTCTTACCTAATAAACAGTGTCTGATCTATAGCCTTCGAGTTGGTTTTCTGTTGGGAATTACAGGGGAAAAAGTCACACCTTCTGCTTTGGGGACTGTGGCCTGTTCCCTAGTGGACATGTGCCTCCCCGACACAACCTGCTCTGAGGTGAGAAGTAACTATTCCCTAGAGATGTAGTGTCTGACTCATAGGAAAAAGTGTTTGGGGGCAGGGAATAATAGAAAGGGTGAAGATTTTGTTTTGTCTTTCTTTTCACATTTTATTTATAGCACTTTAATGACTAGATAGTAATGCTCTCTTTTATTTATCTACTTTCAAAATTTAATGAATACTTCTGGCTATAACAACCTAATTTCTATATTTAAAATGATGAGACACATACAGTTTGGAGCAAACTGTATTTCAGTGTGATGGTATCATATAGTAGCAAGTGCTGTGTGTGGATTAATCAATAAATAAATTCAATTCTTAAGAGCTGCAGTGAGTTCTTTAAATTGAAAAGGCATTGACAAAATGAAAAATAGGGTTTATTACTACTCTCCTAGAATAAAAATCTACCATGAATTGGTTTGCTTCTCCTATTGTTTATCATCCAGAGAAATGGTTTAGTGCTTTTTAAGAGTGGCCATCGTAAGCTGTCTTGCTCATCTTGCTAGATGGATCTTCTCTTCTCTACACAGTGCATACTTAATGTGGAAAAGGGGGTCTCACTGAGTGCCCCCTCAAGCTTCTCAATTCCATAAGGTGCCCAGAAGGTAAACATCGGGGGACATCAGTTCTAATAGGTGTCTTAAGTAGGATCCTACCCTCTCTGGAAGTGGGTTCCTGATCAGATTGGGAATCTCAACTTCAAAATTCATGTCTATTATTTGGTATAATAACATCAACCATTGCTCTAGGTACCACTTTTCACTGCAAGGTGTGGCCTAGTATCCCCATTCTACAGACAAGGGAACTCAAGTTCTGACAGACAACGTCACATGTTAAAGACACATAGTCAAGACCCTAAACCAGAGATATCTGATATTTAAACTTTCATTTCCCAACACTATATTACACTATTTTGTTTTTTGTTTTAGTTTGGTTTTTTTTCTTCCTTTTGGAGTACTCACACTAAACCTTTCACCTGTTCTGGTAGAAGCAAGGCTCATCGGAATAAAAAAGGCAATGGCTTGAACCTGACCATCTTTTCCTGGAGCTTAGAGAGATGCAGGCATGGACCTCTTGAGACAGGCAGGCCCAGGCACAGGTGATAGGGCCCAGGTGAGACCAGACAGGGCAGGCAGCAAGGTGGCTAATGGTCTCCCACCATCCGCCCATGGCAACCCTGGGGGCTGGAGGCTAGGAATTGTTAGCCAGGCTAAAAGAGCATTTTCAGTCATCCCAGGGGAAAGGTGTTTAGCCTGGACAATTAGGCCATTTAAACTGACCATATTTTGTGCTAAAACCAAGGGAATTCTTGGCTCAGCCTCCCCTGGCTTTCTCAACCTCATCAGGAAGTGAGCTCAAAGCTACCTGACTACCTGAAATTGTTTCATGCTTATGTTAATACACTAGCCGTTGTTTCATCAAATCTTATTTAAAAAGTAGATACTAATGCATTTGCCTCAAACCATTATCAAGGAGACTGAAAACCCACTGCACTGTGGAAGGACAGCCACCCATTGGGGCTGACTGAGGGGTGGAAAAGTATATTGTCTTGATGGCTAGAGGCACAGAAGCATTTCTTCTCCTGTCTCCTTGTTTAAGTAGCAAAACCCTAGAGCAAAGTATCATGTTTTCTCAAATCCAGATCAAAGGTGTTGTAAAAGAGCAATTCAGGAAGTGGTAGGGATGGTAGAGCCTCCTGTAATTTTTTTTTTTTTAATCAAAAAGTATCAACTATAAAGTGTTCAGACATGAAGACCAGAACAACTGTTGAGAACCCAATGCTTTCAAGGAAAGTGGAAACTTGGGAAGAAAACTCAAGATAAGAACGACCAGCACTTGGCAGTCAAGTTTCAATGTCATTTACCAGCTCAAGAGGACAATTATATTGGAGTTGAATGTGCTGAGCTGGTGACAGCACTGTCCGAGTCACTGTGCCTTCTGGGGGAGGGAGAAGGTCAGTCAGTTTCTTAGCAGAATGGGGATCTTTCCTTGCTTTGTAGTTCTGTTCAGAATGCACCTGGACAAGTTGTGGAGATTTGGGCTCTGCTATATGAGATGGACCTGCACTCTGAGAGGCATTCAGCCAAGGGACCCAAAAATAATTAAGAGAGTGAGATTACCTTTCATGTACAGATACAAAGACCAACTGTACATATTTATCCTAAATGGCAACAGAAGGAGACCAGAAAGATAATTGAAGGATTGTGAAGATCAAAAGGCTAGAGGATTTGCTGTCTCTGGCACAAGGGCTTAAAATTGCAGAAACCAGAACAAATGTACAATGCTAAAATGCAATTTGCCTGGCCCAAAGGGAAAAAAAAAAAAAAAAACCCAGGAAAATTATTTTCTTTGGAAGAACTCAGATTTGGTGGATGATTTAAAATCTACTTTTAGAAACTGTCAAAAATGCATTTGGAAGAAAGGAACCATGTGCTGTCCGTGAAAGAATAGCTTAGAGGATCTTCTAGGATAGTTCATCATTGCTTACTATGACAATGTGACAAAAAAGAGAAAGCCCTAGTTATGTGGATCAATCACACGTGCATTCAACAAGCAAAGCCCTTGGAATAGAAAGAGGATCCCTAAGTTTCTCACAGCCGTGATAGGACAGGGAGTATCTCTTTGGAAGAAGTCCTGGCATGAGCCTCAAAGAGAAAACCAAGTACATTTTTGAAGGTGTGAACTCAGGGATATCTGAGGAGAGAGGATGAGAAATCAGATTGATGGGGGAAAGACTGTTGTGTTATTTTTTGAAGCAAAGTTCTGCCAAGTTAATCCTGTAGTTGATCTCAACAAAAAAAGGAGGACATTAATAATTTTTCAAAAACACATATTTACATTTCTTTTATGCATTCTTTCATGGCATTGGGAATTTATGGTGGACAAGGGAGAAGAAACTCTCTGAGAAGTAAACTGCATAATGATGTTTGAAGATTGACAAGGGGTTAAACAGGGTTGGGAATATGTGAAGGTCGAGACCTCAAGAGGGCAGAGCCCAGTGCAGGAACTCAGAGGAGTCCACAGACTGCAAGGGCTGAAGGTGCAAGACCCAGAAACCCACAGTTATTCTGAACCCAGATCAAGATCTTTGTGAATCATTCAGAGGTTTTTGAACATTACCCCCAAACTAGCAAGGGAACCATTGGGAAATCTCAAATAGAAAAGTAGCTTGCTAAAGTTTCTGGTTTGGAAAGATCAGCCTAGCTGTAAGGGAGAGAATCGATGAAAAGAGTGAACTACTAGAGACAGGAAGACAAATTGAATTAGGAGTTGTTGCAGAAGTCCTGAAAAGAGATAACGTGGCCTGGACTAATAGAATTGTGAAAAATGGTGGTGGGTTGGAAAGACTGAACAAATTTGAAAACTATTGAAAAAGTAGGATCCATAGGCCTTGTTGCTTAATTAGATGGGGAGGGGGTTGATATTGAGAAAGGGGTCAGTAACACATCTAGGTTTCTCCATTAGGCATCTAGATGTGGTGATGACAATAATCAGAGGATATTGATAGTGGAATAAGGATGTGCGGATGTAGGGACGTCATAGGGAAGTGAAAGTAATGTCAGTCTGAACATACTAGTTTGGAGGCTCTGTGAGATAACTGAGTCTCAAGATAGCCATCTAGTCCCCAAGTGCAAAGTTTTGGGATCTAAGGAGCAGGGCTGGAGATGCAGCTCTGGAAGTCATCAGTGTATGAGTATGTATGGATCACCAAGAGGCAATACAGATCATTATTATGGTGTTTTTAAGTGGCCTATGGCAAAACTTGAGGAACATCAACATCTAATGTTGGTAGAGGAAGATGGTTCTGGAAAGGAGGCTGGGAAGAACACTGGGAGAGGAAAGCAGAAAGCCAAGATCCAGGGGCATGAGGGAAGCCCAAGGCAGGACTCGGGAGTGTCTTCAGGAGGACAGGATGGGTCAGGGCATGTCTACTAAGGCTCTATGACGGGTCAGGCTTTGTTGATGCAGACATGAATAAGGTGAACATAGCTGGTTTGACTGTCCAGAAAAGTCAGAAGGACCTAGAGAATGCAATATTTGGATTGTGTCTGGAGGGCTGAACAGGAATTTGCTGGGAAAGGATAAGTCATGCCAAGCATGAGGTACCGAATGTGCAAAGTCAGTGTCATGGCGCAGTAAGAACAAGCAGCAATTCCAAGTTGCAGTCCCCAAGGGTTTGTGGTGAAGGGGTGGCCAAGAGGACATGGGCCACGTGAGGACTTGGAGCAGAAGACTGTGCTGAGGACTTGAGTTTTATCTTGCCAAAGGAGGGGCCCTTCGAGCTTTATGAGATGGTGAAGAACACCATTTCATCCTGGTTTAGAACCATGTCTTTAGTAACTTTCCTGACTATAAAACCATGTATACAAGTGACATATTTAGGATAGAGAATCAATAAGCTTGAGACTTTAATACAAGGATGCACTGGTAGGCACTGCCTGGAAATGGGAGTCCCTGATGGTATCTTGGTGCTTGTCTTGAGCAAGATTCTGCTTTTCTAGGAAGATAAGAGGGAGACATCTTTAGAGGTGGGCAGGAAATAGTGCATCTACAGTAAGCCTAATTCTCACAATTGCCACCCAGTTAGGTATTGCCATAAAAATCAAAACAAAACATAAGAACACTAGGTGGTTATTGAGCACCTCCTGAGTGACAGATGGCATAAGACATTCTTCTCTCACTTCTCAAGGTGACAGGGCAATCTTATCCCTGTTTTACAGATAAGGAAAATAAGGCTTAAAGTGTTATAGATCACATCTCAGTCTTGGTCTCCATAGAAGTAAGTGGATGCTTCTTAGTAATTCTTTCCACATCTGTCTCCTCCATATACAGTGAAAAACAGGCAGGAGCAATTGGCAGGAAAGGTCTAAGTCTTCTGAGTCTGGATGCCCAGTGCTAAGCGGTGTCGGCGCTGTCAGGCTGACTGCACACTCGTGGCTACAAGCGAGCTGAGGGACAGGCTACCATTTGTCGAGTTGTGATGTTAATCGCTTTTGTAGTCTCCTCTCATCCAATTTTGTGTTTCATCCATTGTTTAATTTTAATTGTCTCTTCCTTATGAAGAAAGTAGCATTATCATCCCCATATGTGTAAATGAAGAAACTAGAAAGTTTAGAGCCTCAGTTCACAGGGCTGCTAAGTAGCAGACAGGAAATTGAACCCTAAACTTCTGATCTTTAATCCTAAATGATATGAGTATATACCATGCAGCTATCAGGCTCTATTCCTCTGACCCCATCTGCACCCTCAGGAAGGTTCAAGTCTCAGAGAGGTGATCTCAGAAAGTAAACTGAGGCACTCCCCTTCTCTACTGCTTGGGGTATGCCTGTGGTTCCAGGCCATGAGTCGACACTTCTGAATGGGAACGTTACCCTGCTTGTAGGAGGAAAAGTAAGTAGACAGGTGTGAGACATGGCTAAGTTATTGTTAAGTCCTGACTGCTTCTTTGATGGTCTGTGGTTTCTAGCTTGTTTATTCATTTCTTTCCAGCACAGTAGTAAGAACAAGGCTGCCAACCCCCCACCAGAGAGGGTCCAGGACATCCTCGCACAATGGTCTGTCCCAGGGGTGACACCTGCCAGGGAGCAAGTAGGAATTAAAGGGTAAAAAATGCCAGTATGGATTATTGCCATAATTACTTTCTGGAAAACAAACCTAACTCCCAGTAAAATGCCAGAATTTGCCAGGTTCTCTGATGGGGAAAATAAAATGTCCTTCCTAGAAATGTCTCATGCTCCGTGGTTTCTAAGAGAGATTCTGAAGACTCTGCAGAGAAAGATAATGTGGTGATAGGATTTGGGAACCAATGTTAATTTCCCTGTTCTGTCAAATGTATGTGCGGCTCTTCCTAAACAGATGATAAACAATATTTTTTGTTTGTTTGGTTGGTTTTACTTTCTGTGAGAATAGCAGCTCTAGAGTCACCCAGCCTGGGTTCAGTTCTGCCACTTAATAACCATGCATCATTGGGCACCTTATTTAAGGTCATGAAGCCCTGATTTCATTGTCTATAAAATGAGGCTAGTACTAGAATTTACCTCATTGGTTTGTCAGGAGCTTTACGTAAGTCACTCTGGGTTAAGCATGCAGCCTCACACCTGCACAATGAGTGTTAGCAATGATCATAACTCCTTTGCCATTTCTCTCCTTCTTCAAGCCGATATGTTGTGACTGAGCTGTTTTATTTCAATGACCCTTCCTTCTGTGTCACTTCCTTTCTGAACGGACTGTATTTGTGTGCCCACCCAGTTCTACAAGGGCTCGGAGGTCATTTCCAGCCCTGGCTCAATGTCTGTGGCCCTGAACTTTGTGGGGAGAAGACTGGCAAGTTGGACCACTAGGTGCTGAAGTGACAGCAAGAGGACTCAGCTCCTTTCTTGTGATAATTGAAATCATTTCAATTCATTTCCTTCTTGGTTGGACAGAAACATGTTTTCGACAGTGAGCAAATCTTGAGGGAATCCATTGACCTGAGCAGTCATATAATGCGTGAAGTTAATGGACAAAAAATGATATTCATCTTCAGTTTATAATAGCGTTTTCTACCGTGGCACGTAAACTTAGGGGTGGCGAGGGGTGCTATTGGAGTAATAACCACACCACCAGCAGATGCGCGACCTTTGTTGTAGCTAACGATTATGGGATCTTTGGTGAAATAAAATAAAAACCAACACAAGTTTTGACACTAAGATAATAAATTATAAATTATGGAAGTCTACGCCACCGAGGATCTTGTAAACAACAGGCTGGTCTCTTAGCAACAGACCAGGGAGAGCAGGTTGTTGATAGGAATGGAACAGACAGGATTTTTTGCCGTGATTCCTACGGAGCACTAGGAAGTACATTTTCACACCTGCCCAAGGCCCCTTCTCTGCTCAGACCTTCTTTTTTCAGTGGTCAGCGCAGGCCAAAAGGTGTCACAGGACTTAAGTGTCTCTTGCTCGTCAACCCAGGTGACCAGACCTCACAGAGAAAACAAAAGAGATACAGAGGGGAAGAGTCAGGAGGTCAGTGGGGTTAGCCCCAGTGCACAGGAAGGGATGAGAAAGGGGGAGGAGAAATAAATACGGTCTTATTTGACATTGTCTGGAGTTATAACTCTAAATGGGGGACTCCTTTTACCACTGTCTTCACTTCCTTCAGCTTTTAAAATCTCACTTAGGGTGGTTTTCATGAAGAAATTTAGACAAGACTTTGACAATGTGCCAAAATGGTTTATTTTTAAATGTTGTTTCCAAAAGCACTAGAATATTAAGTTGGAGCAAATGTTGCTTGGAAGAGTAGAGGGGTTGTGGGCATGAAGGTATCGAAGGAGGGGTAATGGGATTTAAGGTTAGGTTTGTAGACTTTAATCTGTGAGGGCAGGTGGGTAGAGGATTCGGTCACCTGGAAGCATTGTTAAAGGTGCATGTGTGAGTGTGTGCGAGCGTGAGAGAGAGACAGTACATGCATTTGTAAATGGCAGGGCATTTTCAGAGTTGGGGTGGAGAGAAAGATTTTCTTTAATTAATTAGATGTTTACCTCCAGCATCTTCCCTCAGTGGTTTACACAATCACCTGCCCACATGTAAGAAAGGAGATTTAACAAAGTCTCTAGAGGTGGAATTTTCTTAGAAAAATCCTGGGATTCTTATCAGCAAGTAGCCTTTCTCTGTGTGCTAGAAACAGCCAGTTCTACATTATCGAAACCACAAAGCAAGCGACATGCCATGCCAACTTGGGATGTTAAGAATACATCAGCCCCCTAATTGTACAGCAGTCATACGACCTGACTCTCCCTCCGTCTTCCTGACTTCATGCATTTTATTGTTTCATAATAAAAGTGGCCAGCTAAATTATGACTACTTGTGATTTATTTGGCATGCCGTTTAAAACTTTTCATATGTATAAAGTTGCCATTTAAAAAGAAAGGGAAAATTATCTGCCATTCCCCAGGGCCTTATTTTTTTATTCTTTTTTTTTTTTTTTCAGGCTCCTCTGATATCACCAAAAGGGGCTCCTATTACTTCCAAAGTGATTAGCTCCCACCCAGAGGTTTTTGAATGTATTTGTGTTCAGAAGCAGTCTAATGGGATGAAATTCTGTCTGGGTAGTGCTCTGGCCCCGTGGGGGAGAGGCTCTAGATTTGTAAGATGCCCATCAAAGCCCCCTGGGTATGAGCCCTTCATAAACATATCTCTAGTACCCACAGGTGTGCTGCAAAGAAAGCACATTATCCCATTTTACAGATGCAGCCACCGAGGCCCGGCGATAGCAGCTAACTTCCCCAAGCTTACTGCACAGCCCTGATTCCATTCCAGACCGAGTGACTTCAGAGTCCGGGATTTCTCCACCACAGCAGCCTGCCCTGGAGAAGGTCATTGCCAGGCTCCCTATAGGGTGCTGACTTTCTTCTCTTTCTATCCCTGCTGCTCCTCTTCCTTCTTCTAACTACAGAAATACGTTGTCCTACATTATCATGAAAAAATCAACAATGCACAAGATATAAAGTTAAAAGGCAAAGTCTCTCCTCATCCCCTGTTCTAGCCCTCCAAAAGATCTTAGAAGTATCTACCCAAGTATCCTAGAAGATCTTTTTGGAGCTGAATTTTCACTCTCTGCAGAAGAGTGTTTCTTGTATAGCAGGAATATGACCTTTTTTTTTTTTCTTCTTTAAGTTGTTTATAGCTGGTACATTTTGAGGAAATGAAAAGTAACCTATGTCTTTGATGTGCACTAGTTTCACTTATCTTGTCAACATATTGTAAAGAATACTGAGCTCTTTGAATCTTTCCCCCTTTCTCTCTGACTGTGAGTCACCCAGATGTACTTTTCCAGAGTACTTATCCTTGAATCCACGAAGGTTTGTGTCTGGAGTCATGACTTAGGACACAAGCAATTCTAATGAGTTCTGATCTTGGCAAAGTGAATTTTCCCCTTTCCCTGCAGGATCAGAAGCATGCATGCTCGCAAGACTCCCCAAGTGATATGTATGTATGCACAGTAGGGTTTCAGAACCAGCATTGGGCTTGCATCTTCGGAGAGAATACACAGAACAACCAAGGAAGCAGCGAGAGCAGCTCAGCACAGCTCAGCAGAAACGCACCATGACCTGGTCGTCCACTGAGCCCCGAGCTGCTGAAGGAAAGTTAGGAACGAACTATTTCTCTCTGAAGAGACCCAATTTCAACTAAATGATAGCAAAAGCTGTTGGGACAGTTTCCCACCTAGGACTTTGAAGCCCCAACAACCCACCGGATGGGCCTAACTGGTCCTACCTGCATTTGTAAGCCCTGGGGACAAGGCCCAGGCACAGGGCAGGATGGAGCTGGCTTCCTCTGTGTCTGCTCCGGGGTGGCTGGATCCCAGGTCCTGCCCTCCGCCTCGCCCTGCGCAAGCTTGCCGCCTACAGCCCCTCCAGGCTGTCGCCCACAATGCAGCGCTGCGGCTGGCAGCAGTTCAGCTGAAGACTAAATAGTTGGCCCCATTTCAACGCTGCTGCCAAGATTTGGCAACCAGAGAGATGCAGGGAAGCAGCAGGCTGCTAAACCCTTTCACATTTTTAATTAGATCCACACACCCATGTCTTTGAGCTATCATAAATATACAGATGACATAGAGAGTAAGATTCAGGGTTTAAAAAAAAAAAAAGAAAAGGAAGCGCACTCTCCTGTGGTATATCTGACCTTATTAAAACAATTTACTGATCACTAGTTTGGGGGCTGAGGAGGAAATAGAGGAGTGATATTCACTTAAGTAGAACTACGTCTGACTAGAGAATCTACCCAGGATCTGGAAAGCACAAGTCTTCGGCCGTCACTGTCACCCTGGGCTTTGAGAACGTCACCAGAAGAGGGCATTCTTGGCAGCTGCTGAGCCGCCTGCAGCCCTGAGCAGAGCTAGCAGGGTGCAGCGTTGAGGAGCTGTCCTGGAAGCTCCTCCCATCTGCTTCTCTCGGTGATCGCTGCAGAGCTAGGATGTTTGCTCCTCTGCCCTAAAAAGCAGCAGTTTTTACATTTCTTATTTTTCTAAATCTTGTGCCACAACGTGCTTGGCTTGTTCCACTCAGAACCGGCCTTCCCCTGCACGCAGCTCCTGGGTGTTTCTGCAGTAGGGAAGGAAAGAAAATTTAAATCTTCAGTCAAATAGTCCTGGGCTCTTCTAACCCTCGCTCTGCCATGTGGCTTTGGACACATGATTTCAAAGCTATCTTCTCTTTGGTTCCTTCATCTGTAAGATCCCCAAACAGTTCTGACTTCATAGATTGGCTCTGAGGTTTAAATCAGGTCATATATGCAAAGTTCATAACACAGTCAGCACCTACCTCCTAGTATTTGTTATTGTTATTTTTGGGAATATGCATGGTAGCACTCGTGCCTTTTAGAGAGCTGGCATACAATCAGCAACGACACTGAAACAACAGTGTTGGCTCTTCTTAGAATTCTTCTCCCCTGCCCTGTCTCTCTTTGCCTTTGTGACAAAGGCTACCCATGCATTTCAGACAACTAACTCTAGTCTGGTTAGCTTGCTGCAAGCTGAGGGTGAGCAGGGTTTGACCCGGATCTGTGCACCAGTATGTATGCCCTTAATTTTAAAGACATGTTAAGAAGGAAATGAAACACTTAAAATGCCAGAAAAGAAGTTTCTCTGATTGTCCCATCTGAGAGCAAAAACTTTATAAATAGAACCAGCGCAAGCATCAAACACGTGCTGCACTAAGACATCAAACGAACACGCATGTCTGTGTCGTCTGTTTATGGTAAACTCTTTGCACACCCTCCAGCTCCTCCTGGAGAAAACCAGAGCCTGTTGTGGACATTCGGCAGCATTTGGTCTTTTCTCTCGTCTTTCTTTTATTTATTTTTTCCACCTGATTTGAAAATAGACCATATCTTATTGTGGCAACATTTTCTCTGTACTATCTCTGCAAACAGGACAGCCAGACAAACTGGGAGGGCCAGTCCAATTAAACGGTTTGGAGATCATTCTAGGCCCGAGGTATGTCTTTTAGCAGAAGTGATGGCTGAGAACAGACAGTGGCTGGCGGGTCCGGCATTCTCATTTCCCCCTGCAGTTCCTTTAGCTCCCTTGCACCTTACCTCCTACTTCCAGCACCGCTACCAGCTACAGGGAATTCCCTTTAATTAGGAAAAGAGAAAGGGTACAAGCTGCTCACGCACACACGCACACAGGGACACACATACATAGATAACGAAACAGAACCACTGCACGAGGAATGCTTCACCTGGAAATGAGGAGAGCCGCGATTGCCACCACGACCGCACAGGACAGAGCAGCGTCAGACCCAGGTTGAGTCTCCCGCACCTCCACGGTCCTAATCAGGCTCCGATAGGGCATATGCTGTGGCTCATCATTAGTTTTTTATACAAGAAGCAGCAGCTAATTTCCAGGAGAGTGAAACAGTGTCTAATCTGGATAATGTCCTTCCTGGAGCAAAAGATGTCGGGCTGAAGCCCGAGACAGCAGCGCTGAGATATCACTGGCTGCTGCCCTTTCTACCGACACATGGAAGCCATCACTCACTGCAATTCCTAACCCTTCCTGTGCCTTAAAAGGGTGGAGGAGGTGGGGCAGGTGAATGAATGAATGCATTTAATGTATGTACAGCTGTAGTGCTCTTCTTGGGCTGCTATAACAAAAGACCACAGACTGAGTAGCTTAAACCACAGAAATTTAATTTCTTGTAATTCTGGAGGCTGGCAAGTCCAGGTCAAGGTTCTGGCTGATTTAGTTTCTGGTGAGGGCTCTCTTCCTGGCTTGTAGACAACCATGTGGCCTTTCCTTGGTACATATGCTTAGGGAGAGAGCATTTTGGTGTGTCTTATAAAGACATTGACCTTATCGGATGAGGATCCCATCTTTATGACCTCAATTAGTCTTAATTACTTTCTTATAGGCCTCATCTGCAGATATAGTCACATTGGGAGTTAGGACTACAACATATGAATTTTGGAGGAAGAGACATTTTCAATTAGTAACAAAGGCATCTCATGAACTGTTGGAAGGAAATGTCAGATTGGTATTCTATTCTATTCTCACTCTGCTGTGTACTAGCTGTGTGACCTTGTGCAAACCAACTAACCGCTCTGAGCCTTATTTTTCATATTGGAAAAATGGGAATAACAGTGCTTTCCCTAGAGTGTAGCTGTGAAGAATAGGGAAGGTAACGTATGCATGATGCCTGGTGCAGGCAGGTACTCAAAAAATGACAATAGCCACGGTGGCTGTTAATACCATTATTTATTATTTGATATCATTATTTATTAATACCACCCAGACAGCCTTGTCTGAAACACTGGCTTAGCGCTTTGCATCACAAATGTTCTCTGTGTTACTGCCTGTGTCTCTTACCCTTTATCACCGAAGCTCACTTTGAGCCGGTGAAACTAATAAGAAGTGTAATGGCCTGTGATAGTGTCTTCTGTGAGATCCAGAGGAAATAAGGGTGTTCACTCCAGAGGGGTGACTATAAACACTCATAAACACTTCACTATTAGAGCATTCTGCATTAGTTGTTGACACTATTATGTATTAACACAAACATAACAGCCTTGTCTGAAACTCTTGCTTAAAGTCAAATTCCTGTAGGACTTGTATATATATGTATGTACACATACACATATTTTGTATATATATATGTATTTTTTTCCTGCAGGATACACACACACACACACACACACACACACACACACACAACTATTTTACAACTGAGTAGCCTAAAGTTGAGGGAGTCAAGGTCACACTGCTGAAAAGTGTCAGAACACACGTGCTAATGAAGACTTATGCAACTCCAAAGGCCACATTCTAAGCTTCACAATCCCGCCTCTGTCAGTGACTGCAGCAATATGCTGTGTAACAAACCATCCCTCCTGGGGTATGCACACTAAGTGTTTACTTTCTTCCTCATTGGTCTCTAGGTTCTGTTGATTTAGACGTGGCTCAGCTGAATGGCTCTGCTGCAGGCTGCATGTTGCCTGGGCAGGTTGTAGGCTGCAGATTGGATTTATATCCAATCTATGTGTGTTTGTTCCAAGTCCCAGGCTACCAGGGTTACTAGGGGTGGCAGCAATACTGGGCACATTACAGCACAGACCTAGAGAAAAGCAAGCACATCTGAGACCTCTGATTGTATCACGTCTGCAGGCATCCCAGTGGCTAAGTCATGCAGTATGTCCAAGTCAAACATCAGGGGATGGGGAAGTAAACTCTGTGCACAGTGGTATGAGGTTACGGGAGAATGAGGTTTGGCTAACCAATGATCCAAACTATTGAGTATCCTGCAAACAACAGCAAATAGAAAACCAGGATAACAACACCTGTGGTACCTCCTTTACCAGCAGGACGTTCACTCCCTGTAAGGCCTTTCTAGTGGTTGGCAGCAGATCCATTCAGACTGGTCAAGTGTCAGTCTTGCTTGGTAGGTGCCCAAGACTTACTGACTTTAAAATATTTTGACTATCACCTTTGATTATCAGTATCCAAAATGATGCCAGAAAACACTAACCTCCTAGTTCCTACAACTACCAGTACCAATGAACCTCCGTTCCAAAACCCCACAATCCCAGGGCAGGGTACTAGCTCTGCTAGAGCTGTGGGACAGAGACAGGTCTCAGGGCGAGGAAATGGGAATGTAAATCACGTCTCTGATGCTTCCTAAAAGTGTGACCTTGGGCAATGATGTGACCTCTCTGGATCTCAGGCTGTTAGAAGGGATATTCTTGGTGCTGTTGTGAAATGTAAGCTACTAGATAAGTCAAATTCAGCTACCTCAAGGCCTAGAATTTAGAGTATGTGCCCACTGAACATACTGTCTCCTTGTGTTTCACTATTATATTGAACATCATGGAATTGTCAGAAATAATCAAATGTTAGCAATTTTGTGCAGTCCAGCCGAACAGATTATAAACGCTTATGGGCAAGAGTGATGTTCTGAATATGAGTGAATGTTGACTGCCGTAACAGACAAACGCCCACAATATTCTCAGCATTCTGGTGGTCAGGATGGAATCGTGGGGTGTAGGGAGGTGGAGACAAGGGAGGAGGGCAACTGCCTCAACTGTGTACCTGCTTGTCTGCCACACACGGTGGAAAGTGTCAAATGGGAGCCATTGCATAACAAAGGGCAGACATTCCATAGAGGAGCAGGGGGTTGGAGGTCCACATGAAAATATTTGTGCCCATTTCCTGGTGTGTGGAGATCGAGTGATTTGGAATCAAGCAGCTATGTGAGTTTTAATCATAGCTCTTCCTAAAATAAGTACAAAATCTTGGGCAAGTCACTAATTTTTCTGAACTTCCTGCCTGTAAAAATGGCAGTTTTCTCAGGAACATGCAGGCATCATAGAGATTGTCGAGATATCAATACCTAACTCAGAGCCCTCTTTCTGGGTGGCTCAGCCACCTTGGTGACCCATTACTGTCTTGTTTTTGCTCCAGGCCAGCCCTGAAGTTGGGGCTCAGAGAAGGGAATGCTAAATGAATGCATAGCAACAGAACTCCAGAGTGCCTAGGTCCTCCGAGACTTTATGCAGACTTTATGACCACACCACAGGGATTTACCAGGAAGCTAGTTGGCATTCCCAGAGCAAGCCATTGTAATCCTCCCCGCTGGTGCTAGAGCAGCCAGAAAGTTAGCAGCAGTCCTGCCCCCTGGGCACCATCCAAATAGCACAAGCAAGATGTAAGCATGGGCTGTGAATAGGAAGACATGTAAAGATGACTATTATCATGTCCCCAAATTAGTCTTCTCCCTTTTTAACCAAAGAATGAAAAGCCTGAAACAAACTTCAGGATCGAAAATAGATTCCCTCGAACATAGATAGAAGGTGGTGGAGCTGTCATTGTCTTCACCTTTAGCCAGAGCAAAGCATTCAGCAAACATTTATTGAGCACCTACTCTGTGCCGCATACTAAACAAGCACAAGGGACAACCAGGTGAAATGAATAAGTCCTCTGTCTCCCAAGAGTCTTATTGTCTGTCCCCAAACATAGAGGAGGGAAGATCAAGTCTATTGGGGTTTTGTCTCCATCTGTGGAAGGAGGGCAGGCGAGGACTAGTGTGGTAGATCAGAACTGCAGATTCCCAACGAAAATATGGCCAAAGCATGAAGCCATTGAGATGTCTGTAAATGTTCAGCAGTTACTAACAACATTTTTTTTTAAAGCTTATTTTATGTGCTCAACATTGTTCCATAAGTTGCAGGAAGTAGAAACAAAATATAAAGCCTTCCCCCTTCTCTTCAGAGTTTAGAGCCTAGCTCAAAAGATTGGATTAATACATATGTAGAC
This sequence comes from Cynocephalus volans, assembly GCF_027409185.1. NCBI lineage: Eukaryota > Metazoa > Chordata > Mammalia > Dermoptera > Cynocephalidae > Cynocephalus > Cynocephalus volans. Next base: position 177,185,567 of record NC_084462.1, read on the forward strand.
ACTGCACAGATGACAAAACATTGTCTTTATTTATTTTCAATTTCAACATAGCTCACTTCTTTGGACTTCCTTTGAGGAAAGGGTTTGAAGAATTCACGTACGATACATTTAAACAGCTATGGGCACAAATATCAATAGAAGAATGGGCACAAATACTGAATAGAAGTTCAATATCATAAAAAGGAGGAGTGGATAAAGTATAACTCATTACCGGCACTTGTATAATTACGCCACCTAAGCACCAGTTTACCCCAGAGTTACCCAGCAGCCAAAGCAAAGGGCATATGTGGTTGACTGTAAACTTTTGTTTTTTATTTTTGTTTTCTTTTAAAGAAAAAAAGGGCACAAACCAAATCCTCTGGGGAGATCTAGTTAGCAACATGGACAAAGTCCAAAACGCTAGCTTTTATAATAAATGCATACCTAATTTCATATGACTGTTTTCCATAATGACTCTCAATAAAACTCAAAGATGTAACAAAACACAACTCAACGGAGGTGATTTGGCAAGGGGCTAGATAAAATGGTCCAAGTTGATACCTTTCCAGGGATCTAACTTAATAAAAGACCTTAACTCAACGTAGCAACTTATATGAGTGGATAAATAATATGTGCTTCACACAGTCTTTATCATTTCTCCAAGTACTGGTTTTGGTAAGAGTTGGAAAGTAGACAATCTGAGATTATGCTCTCTTAGGAGAGTCTAGAGAAATGGCCAGCTGTGTTGGGAATTGATAGAAAATCTCCACCATTTGAAAAGCAGACAAGCAGACGGTGTGTATAAAAGTATGTCATAAATGAATTGATTAGGCAATCAACCAATTTATGAATTCAATGGCCATTTATGGGCCATCATCTTAGTCACTCCAATATCTGGAGCACTGCTCATGGTACTTAGTAGATGCTCGATAAATGCTTTTTGAACTGAATTCCCAGAAAAAGAGAGGGTTGGTTGGCAAAACGCTGGAGAGTGTCACCTGCTTTCAGAGATCTCTGGGGCCTGCCAGCATTCCGAGCTCATCTCCTCAGGGCTCTGCCCCCACAGCTCCATCTAGGCCACAGCTTCCAGTTAGGGCGCTTGGTCAGGATCAAGGATTTGACAAACCTAAGAAGTTCAGGCTCATGGGGCTTATGAAAGTTACTTAGTAAAGGGCTTAATGATGAAAGAAAGTTAAATCCTAGGAAGTTACAGTGCTGCCCGTAGCTCTAACTGTGGGGAAAAAAAGAGAACCAAGCTCTTCCCCTTTTCTCATGCCATCCTGAAGGCTGCTTCATATTCTCATGCCCTCTTTGTGAAGGGGGCCTCTTGTCCCCACTCTTCTCAGCTGCAATGTCTCTGGCAGGCACTTTTGACCTTGTGAGCCAGAGCAGGAGATGACCAGACCTCAGGGCTAGCTAGACCCCAAAGGATTCTGTATAAACTCCTACCACATCCTGTCAAGGAACCAAATAACCATGTCTTGGGACAATTCTTTCTCTGGGGCATCCAAATTTGGTTGTATGATTCACATGCACTTTTCTCTCACTCTGTTGCATACAAGCTCTTTGCCAAGCTGAGACTCTCTTCTCACCCCTACTGTATACCCCCTGGGTCTTGCTAGTAACTCTTTCATATGAATCTGCTCTAAGGACCAGTCCCTCCACCCCGAGGGTCTGTTTCACCCTCTAAGGAACAGCTCATGTCTGACCTGTTCCTCCTCCTTGGTGCAGGGCTCAGCATGGGCTTCCTGGGCCACTGCAACAGCATCCCCTGGGGCCCCTTCCTCTTCCCTCCACACGGCTACCCCAGCCATGCTTCCAGCATTCAAAACCAACCATGTTACTTCACCAGCTAACACCTATGGATGGCCATCTGGTCAACTCCAGGATCAAGACCTTCTGTGATCTGCTCCACTGGCCACTCCTGATCTCTACCTTTGTGCTTCAGCAACTGTTACTTGTTTTGAATTGTTATGTTGAATTTTTAACTGTTATAAAACAATTCACCTCCCTGGAGAGGTCTTGTTCCTGACCACTTATCTGAAAGAGCAGACCACACTTGACCCCCATCACTCACTTTGTTACCTTTACCTGAAATCATATTGTTTCTTTGTTTACTGTCTGTCTTCCTTACTAGGAGGTGAGCTCACAGACATTGGGGACCACAGTGTCCCCAGAGTCTAGGACTAGGCCTGACACACTGAGACCTCCCAGTGAGATGCGTAGAATGAATGAATGTGTGAATGAATGAATGAACACTTCCCTACATAGACAATGCTGTATCTTGTCTCTTTTGTGTTGTTATTGGCTTTTTGCTTTTGTTCAAGACACCATCCTCTGTAAGAAAAAGCTTTTTTCTCTGTCTCCCTTATTTTAAAGTTTTAGTTGGACCTCAGGCACCTGCTCATTCAGAGATCTCTCCTAACTGCTGTTTAGACCACCGTCCCCTGTGCTTCTCTCTTTCTGTGCACTTGCTCCACAGGTTGTTTATCTGTGTTGCTATTTCCTATTCACTCCTTGAGAATCTAGATGACAGCTAACTCATCTCTGTGGTCCTGGTGTGCAGCACAGGGCCCATCTTGTTGGTTTATTGCTGTCCATAGATTATGTAGTCCATACTCTCTAGTCCAGCTCACGATAATGCATTAGACACCATCTATTCAAACTGCCGTCATCACTCGCACTGTACATGGTGCTGAAACTGGGGCCCAGAGAGAGGGAGGGGCTTGCCCGAAGTCACAGTGCTGAGTATTGTGGCTCGTGCATTAGAACCTATTTTCCTGGCCTACTAGTCACGTATTCTCTCTCTGCACCATATGACCTTCAACCCTGAATTTTTTGGCATTTAAATCTGATCCTCCCATCAGGACAGCAAGCTTCTTGAGGGCCGTGAGTGTCTTCTACCTTGCTGGTATGCAGAAAGGAATAGAGCCATGCTTTACACGCAATAAGCAGCTAATAAATATATATTGGCTGAGATATTAATTCAATAACAAACTTCCAGACAGTTTTCCACTTGAATGCATGAACATAAAGATACACACAGGAATGTATTTAGCCACTTTCTTGCCATTTTAATTTTATATGTGATACACGTGTGTTCCTACTAGCTGTATTGGCTTCCTCTTAGAGGAGTAAGGGTGAGAATCAATTAATCTCTTAATTAATCAATCATGTTGTATTAATTACTTTCCTTTATAATAAAAACTCTGTTTTTTGTTGTTTTGTTTTTATTTTTTATTGTATTTCTGCAGTACAGCAAAATGGCCACTTGACTTCATTTTACAAATAGGAAAGGGAGACTCCTGAAATGTTCCCCAAAGAGTATAGCCAACTGGAGAAATGCAGGAGTAATGTGTCACGAAGGTCCCTAACAAATAGCTTTGGATTATGTTTTTTTAAAGCTGAAACAAAATTCAGGACAATCTTGGCCAGAGGTCGGAAAGCTATCTTTTTGTAATAGAGCAGATAGTAAATATTTTAGACCTTATGGTTTTCATCATAACTACCAAATCTACAGCCATAGAAAACATGTAAATGAATGACCATGCCTAAGTTCCCATTCAACTGTATTTATGGACACTAAAATTTGAATTTCATATAATTTTTGCCAAGTGAAATATTATTTTTTTCTTTGATTTTTAAATAAACATTTAGAAATGTAAAATGTATTTTTAGCTCACGGGTGCACAAAAACAGGAGATGGGTTGAATTTGACCCACAGGCTGTAGCTTGCTGACCCTGATCTAAGAGCACCCCCTTTTCCCCTTGAAACAGCAGGGAAGTAGGAAAGGAATGCCACACCATGAGGTCACAGCCGTGCTCTGTCACTACCCATGTCTTCTGACTCCTTCTCCAGGTCACTGTCCAGTGCACAAGGTGTCCTTCAGTTCTCTGTCCTCTCACTTTACCCAGCTGGGCATCTAGTCAATAGAAAATAAACTTTTCTGGATTAACTGATGTCAAAAACACCTTTGCAAGCCAGGGCACGCAATTGCCAGATTGTTCTTTGAGGCAAGCAAGACCCCCAGAGGATTCTGGGCACACACCTTCCACATCTTGTCAAGAGATCAAATGGAAAACCCTCCATCCTACGTGGAGGTAAGACCTTGCACTGGAGAAGGCCATGGAACTCAAGCCGGAGCCCCAAGGATCTGATCAGCAGAAACCGCTGATGCACACATTATTTTTTAATATTTTAAAGTGATGTAGAAGAAGATTTCAAGCATGAGGAGAAAAAAGACATGAGGCTTCAATGCCATCACAACTTGATTTCCTGCGTAGGGTCACCTTAGAAGGCATGTCTGGGAGGAAGGGGACTTGGGAGGTATTTTCCAGAGGAGCATACTATAGGGGGTGACAAAATCTCGGTAACCAAAGTAAAAGCTATTTTAATGCAATATTTAAAAAATCTAAATTAACAACAAAAATCCACAATGAACAAAACATCAACATTTTAAGTAAAGCCAGTATTTCATCCTGTACATAGATGACTTACTTCCTTTAACTCATCTTAATTTGTCCTGTGGATCCTGTCTTTAATAAGACTCTTTGATATTTTATTATGGATTTTTTTTGCAATAATTTTGAATTTTGAAAATATTGGATTATCCAGGAAATATTGTACAAAATTTAAAGCCAGCAAAAGGGGGTTTCCATAGTCTCATCTTTTAAGAAGTCTCAAAAAGTACACTTATTCGACACCACACTTCAGAATCCAATTATGATCCATGAGCACACATATTTTTTTTTCTGTCATCCCATTAGAGTTGATCAGTGTCTTGCAGGGAAAATAAACTAAATGTGTCTACTTGAATTTAATGCCAGCCTAGTTGTTTCTCTAAATTACAAAATGTTTGATTGTTAATATTTTTCTCATAAAGACTCAGCACTTACATCTGTCCAGTGCCTTAAAATAATTCACACTGAGCAGAAGCCAATTCTCTGCTGAGTGTGGTGATTACAGACTCTGCAGTCAGCTCTAGTACTCTGTCTGTTAAGATGGTGAGTCCTCCTCGACACACCAACCGAGGCTAGAAGGCAGGAATTGATGTATTTCACCAACATCGATGCTTATTACCTATTCCGCAAAAAATATAATTTTTAAAAAATATTATACCTTTTTTTAGAATCCCCATGTAGTCAAAAATGATGCTGATACGTTCTTCCCTCCCTGCTTAGAAAGGGAGCTTATTTACTTCTCAGAGTGTCTGACCCAAGTGGCTAAAAATAAGCAGAGAAATTCCTAAAGAATCTTCATGAACCAAAGAAGACACCTGAAATAGCAAGCCAGTCTTCTTCCCAGGTCAGTCACTGACAGCCACGAACCCCTCTTTGATGTCTGCAGACTGAAGAAGAGGGAAGAAGGCTAATTAGTTGGTGTTTTGGTGTGTGTGGTATTTCCCACTTTTTTCTGAGTCTTTTTTGAGCTCAGGTTTGAATGGTTCAGTCAAGGAAGCCTTTGGCAGGAGAAACGATTATATGTTTCAGAGGTCAGAAGCCTGACCTTCTGCTGTGAAAGTCCCTGAAGGTGAAATCAAGCCACGTTCAAAGGAAAGTGTAATTGGCTGCTCTTGGTCTAACTTCCCTGAGAACTGGTGCCCTTGGAATGTTGAGCTGCCATTATAGAGTGTCCAGAGTGGCCCTCAAGAGATGGTCTCTAGAATGCCATTCTATGATATCACCACCTTGGGACAGGATGGCTTCCAGGGTCTTCCCTGAACCCAGCTCATTTATTCACTCAACAACAAACATTTATTGAGTATTGGCTGTGTGTCAAGCACACGGTTCTTCCATGGGAGCTCTGTTCAAAATTCTCTACTTGTGGGGCCAATGCTGCCTAATGTTAGAGGAAGCTCGTTATTCTTCCTGCTGCGACAATGCCACCCAGAGAATGTATCTTTGCAGAGGCAATGACAGATCAGGTATGTAAATCATTAGTAAGACCCCAGCAACCAATGGAATCCTCCCTTTGTTCTACCTCCATTGAGGTTTACTGAATGCTCCCCATCCCTACAAATGTTAAAATGTCTTTTTCTCTTTTTATCCTCTCCCTTGTTATGTTTCTGTGCTAAACATCTGCACTGCCCCCTCCCTTGTGAGGGATGGTCTTAGCCCTTAGCTTCACAGAGCAGATGCCCAGGAGAGAATATAAAATGTTTATGTCTTCTTTCCTCAAAAAAATCCTAAAGGCAGACCAAAGAAAGCCACAATAATCCCGACATTTGTCTCTCATTGTATAGATGATCAGCTACCTGGACAAAACACATTTGATTAGGTCTTGTCCACTTGGCTAATAAAGATGAAGGGGTTATATCTATGGGATGGGAAGGGACTTGTGAGTCCATAGGCTCCAGCTCCTGAATCAGGTAGATGTCCACAGATAGTGACCCCGGCAATTGTTGCTGTTGTTGTTTGGAACAACTCTAAGAAATCAGTCTCTTGGAACGTAGGGCTGTGGACCCTCTGTGACAGCACTTTCAAACGGCTTAGGGTCAGCTTCCCCACTGGACAGCTAACTGGACTGCTTATCTACTGATGTACAGAATTGTCGTTGTGTCCAACATGTTCTTGGCTCCCAGTCAACACATCCAGGCTGTTCTGTACGTGGCTGATAAAATCATCTTCCATTTTGAACCACAGGTCAGGTAAGTGTCACCCCCCCGCCCTCACCCAACCTCAGAAACCTTCAGCAGCTTCCCACTGCATGCCAAGTGAAGTGCACAGTCACTAACATAGAATGAATAACCTACCACCATCTATCTGTGTACCTGGAGAACGTGGGCAAAAAAGACATGGGCATTGGAGCCTGGAAGACTGAAGTTCAAATCTCAGTGCTGCCGTTTACTGATTGTTTTGCTTTGGGACCCAGCCTTGCTCGGTTCCCTCCTGTCTACGTGAAGTGGCAGTTAGAACCTTCATCTCCCAGTGCTATTGTAAGGGTTGCATGAGTTGTAACGTGTAACATCCCAAGGACAGTGCCTAGCACAATGCAGGCACTCTATCAGAACTGTTACCTGAGGTCTAAACTACATTGAGAATAGTCCTCTTCTTTCCGAGTTCCTCTCTGATTCCCAAACTTACTTCCTATCACAGTCTTCCTTTCTGTGTTCCATTCTCTCTGCATTCCCAGAACATACTCTGCTAAATTTAGCTGCCATACATGAGCTCCTGCTGTGCCTGCTGCCTGAAGTTTACCTCCTTGACTCCAACCTTGCTCGTTTTCTCAGCATCTGCCCCTTGAGGAACTGATTTTCTATGTAGGTATATTCTTTCTTGCATCTGGACTTGATTCCCATGACACTTTTTGAGAATCTGAAGTGGCACTTACAGCCTTCAGCCTATTGTAAATCACATACTTATAGCTTACCTCACTAAATCGCAGGTTTCCAGAAGGCAGGAATTCTGTTTCTATCTGTATCTCCCCAAGGCACTGATAAAGCTGTATCAGTCATGATAAAGCAATAGTATGAGATCTTTTACTAGGTCATTCTGAAGTCACAAACAACCCCTAAATCTCAGGAGCTTACTACAACAAAGGTTTATTTTTTGCTTCCATTCATGTCAGTCTTGGGTCAGTAGCAGCGCTCCTCCAGGGTCTTCTTTGTACTGAGCTCCAGGCTGAAAGGATAGTCCTTCTCTGGCACTTGACCTTTTTGAGGTAGAGGGAAAAGAGTTAGTGGCAAAACCATGCTGTGGTTCTTGGAACCTCTGCTGGGCGGCAGCACATGCCACTCTACTCTCATTTTATTGGCCAAAACACACCATGTGGTCACATTTGATATCAACGAGCAGGCGAGCGTATGTTCTCATGGGACGTGGCATGGCACAACATGGCAAGAGGCAGGGATCTATCATCACCCACAGGGAAGGGCAGCAAATATTTAAACACGTTATTACAGTTTCCCACCCATGCACACCAGAGGTACTCAGAGGATGCTATTGAAATGAAGTAAATTCATGTCATTTTAATTTATCCTCTGAAACCCATAGTCTGATACTGGTCAGGACATTACTAAAGAAATTGTTCACTTAATTAGCAAATGTACACTTTATGAAAAACTAGCAGTGTGATTTCTCTTAGCTCTAAGTATCAGAAGTAAGTGTTCTGCACCCCAGCCCTTATCTTGGAAACACTGTTCCTTCTTTCATTGGCTACCAGGAAGCTCAAGCCTAAATAATGGCTCTCCATGGTGAATTATGCAGGAGTTTATGGCAACGTTTTTCAGAATCAACCTTATGACTGGCATCACCTTGTATTACTTTCTGTTCAGATGTGATTTTATCATGCTGTATTTTTCACAAACTACTTTGAAAATATGGATTATAAACAAATGAGTTTATGTTAGATATACCCTTGAGACTGTTTGAAGCTTGTCTGCCCACTGGACTTCACTGTGTTCTTGCTTAATGCCTTAGCTCTGCCTTTAAGGAATAAATGAAAACACATGTGGAAGACAAATCACTCCTTGTCCTTCCAAATATGCCGTGAACCGCCTGATCAAAGGCGAAAGAGAAAAGCCACTTTTCAGACAGGGCCCCAGGGGTCCTTGAACCAAACCAGTCTCTCTGGGGCCAGGAAAGACAGATCCCCATGTCTGCTTTTGTTCCCCAAGGCGCCGCCAGAGCCAGCACCTCTGCCCTCATCATCGGTGAGAGGAAACATAGACGTAATCCTTCATGCTTGGTGGGACTGTGGGAAATAGCACCACAGACAAACACTGGACCCCCAGGGGTGCCTTCTTCAGATGACAGGGAGGCAGATCAAACTGTAAATACCTCCTAGGTGTGTCTTCTAAGGCAAACCAGTTGGACTCTTTAAACACACCACTAGTCTGCTCTGCATACACAGGGTAACCAATTTTGTGCCTTGTTCGGTGGCTACAACGTGATGAATTTGTAGTGTTGGGCTGACCATTTCTTGCTTCTTTATGAGCTCCATGTGTAGCTCCTTGTTGTGTTAAGGATTAAGACTGAGTCCCCAAACTTAGTCTGTGAGGCCTCCATGAGCTGGCTGACACCTGCTCCTCATTGTCCATCTCCTGTGCTTTGTTTTATTTATTTATTTTTTTGGCTCTCTAAATTGTGCATGCTCTTTCTCTAGCCCATGCCTTTGCAGTTATCTTTAAACAATGAGGAAGAGGATAGCAATAATAATAGTGACCATTATAATAACACAAGCCTTAGCTAAGCTGTATTCATCCTTCCTACCCAGCACGTCTTTAGGGAGCTTTCTCTTTCATTCTCGGATGGGTGAGATGACCCCTTTTGTCAAACCAGCTGATGCTTCCATCTATTGTAATACTGCATTTATGAGTCTGTTTTCTCAACTAGTCTGTGGTTACTTGAGGCCAAGGGTCATGTTCAAGCTCATCTTTCTCTCCCCAGCCTCTAGTTCCACAGCAGGTGTTTAGAAGATGCAGAATAAATGTTTGCCAAAATGAGTGACTGACTAAGTTAATCAAGCCCCAGTCAGTTGTGATGGTTAAGTGAGTCACAAGAACAAAACAGTGCGGAGACCACTGGAGGGAGTGGAGCGGGAGAGGAAACCACTCTCTCCACCAACTTGTGCATGGCCAGAATCAGCATCTGAAAAATGAAGGGTTGGATCAGATGGTGATGGACTCTTAAAAGAATGTACATGTGTCATCTCTACTCACCCTGATGATCACTCCAGAGTTAGAACAAAGAGTCTTAACTCACAGATGGAAATCCCGAGGCTCAGACATATCAGGTAAAACACTGATGGTCACATTCACTGCAAGCTACAGAGCCAAGATGTGAGCCAGGGTCTGTGGGTGGACCCACGGGCTTGTGACCCATGGTTGGTTAAGGGCCCTTCACTTGCTACGCTGTGAAAAGATCCTGGACTCTGAGTTAGGGATATGCATGACAGATTTTATTTGCTGAATTACTACAATGGCTACATCACCAAGTCGATGACCTCTGCCCTGGGCTAAAAATTTTGCAGGCCGCTTTTCATTCTGTGTGGGTTGGAACCAAATCACATTTCAAACATGGCTTCTTTCCTCCACGCCTTCTTTTACTTGGGCTGATTTGGGCTCTTGGGAATTCACAGAGAAAGCTCCCTGTCATTTTCTCCACATTATCCAAGAAGAGGAAATGGAAAAAATAAAAAATACCAAAACACCAGGTGGGTTGTTATTGCAGCATCATAAACTCAACAGGAGTTTTTAAGTCACTGTCCTCCACCAGGAAGCCAGAGCACACCTCAAATGCATTCTGAAGCTACCCAGGCACTCAGCAGACCCTTCTTCTCTCTGTTGCTCCCTAGACAGCCTGCAATCACTTCTCCTGCCATCCTTGGACTACTGATGTCGAGAAAAGTCCATGCACCAGGGTCTGTGCTATGGCAGGACCTAGAAAACCAGCTAGCAGCATGGGGTCTCCTCCCACACTGACCAGGTTCAAATCTCAGTTTCCCATTTTGCATGTGACTTTGGGGACATCTATTCTTCTGTCTTCCTCTCAGTTTCTCACCATAAGAGGTATATTAATAGTAATAATCCTCTTCCAGGGCTATCATGAGGATAAATGAAGTAGAGAAGGACGTGCCTAGCAGGTGCTGGCACATGGAGAATGCTCACTAAAGCCTTGTGGTGAGAGTCATATAGCTGTGGTGGGCGTCCCAAGGTAGATCTGGAAGTCATATGGAAATGCTCATCGCTTCCTCCCCAGAAAAGCCAACTTATTATACATTTTAAAAAATGGCTATTATACTGAAAATGTCATGGGAAGGTACAAAAAATGTTTTTCATTAAACACCGTGTGGCAAAGCACCATATACCTTCCTTTGAACCTTCTGTCCTTGCCCCAGATTTTCTCTCCTAGTGTCAACTTCTTTTTTGCCATTCTCTCCTCTCCAGTGGCCTTTGTGGGTTCCATGTCTGCTCTGGCTGTCAGCTCAGGCCCTACTCAGGATAGCAGAAAGCCAGCCAATGTCACCCCACCTTAGAAAGCTGCTGGACACCATTCGAGGCTACTCAAACACGACATGCCAAGCAGCATGTCATGATTATGAATTCATGGTTCCTGACCTCAAGGAGTTGAGAGTCTAGAGGGGAAGCAGACATGTGGAGAGGTGGGTGACTGGGAGGGAGGAGAAGGCATGAAGCATGCACTCAAATAGGGCACGACTTTTCCAGCTGAAGATGTCAAGGGGAATTGATAGAGAAGATGATGTCCAAGCCATCAACTGAGAGATGGGAATGGGTATTCCCAGTTGGAAAAAAAAAAAAAAAAAAAAAAAAAAAAACTCTAAATGAGATTCTTCAAGGCATCCTAAATGTAATAGGTCATGTCAAGGCAAAGACTTCTGGAATTGTGGGGAAAATGTAAATTGCTCTATACTGCTTATGACTACCATATCCTCCCTGGAAAGAAAGGACTGGAGGTGGTGGAGGTGGACGATGAAACTTAAAGGAAGGCTTGATTGGGCATATCAATGAATTTGAACTTGATCTTGGAGGTCATGGGAAGCTGCTGAAAGATTCCAGGCTGAGAGCGATGGTGGCATAATCCCTATTTTTTTTAAAAAAGACAAATCTGGCTGCCATGTGGGGGAAGAAATGGTGCGACAAGAGGGAGAGACATGAGTCTGTAAGCTGTTCTGGTGATTGGGCAAGAGAATGAGGAAGTAGCATTCTGAAAGCCTGGCCATTAAGATGAGTGAGCATGCACACTGGAAGGCAAGACAAAGACGAAGCTGAGCCACAAGGAGTTGCCATCCCAGCTGTCATTGCTGTGAGACAACAAGTGTATTCATTACCAAGTGTTAATGACCGATGCCACCCATCAGACGATGGTTCCTGTGATGGCTTGGATGTGGTATTCCAAGTGGACATTGTTGGGAGATGAATCTGGGGTTTCTTTTAGTCACCAAAACCATCATTCTATCCCTCGTTACCCTAACTCCCGGTTAGGACTCAGAATCCTCTGTGTACCCCAGTGATGTCTGGCCACCCTTTCTATCTGGGTTTGTTACTCCCTTTCTCCTGCTGTGTCTCTTATCTCTACTATAGGGGGATGTGCTGAACTTGACTTCTTTTGTGATTAGCAGCACCAGATTCAAATTTATGAGTCCCAGGAGCAGAAGGCTAATGAGCTAAATGCCCTGATTTAATTAAGCCACCTAATGGTTTCAGCTTACATAAATTCTCACCTGATCAGTCCGGCATCTCTTAAGTACATTATCACTGGCACTCTGCAGGAAGACAGCAAGCTAGATCCTAGGTCCCTGGGCACACAGCTCACATACAGAAAAGAGAACAAATGTATCCTCTCTGGATGCCTGAATCTTTGATCACCTCAAATGTGACAGTCTACCAAAGCTTGCCAATGTCCCAAGGAGCTGGCTGCCTTTTGGGATAGGTAGAGTCATATCTTGGTGATCTATTACTCTGCACTCTTCAGACCTGTCTTATTCCTGGAGAGGAAGTCCAGTGCAGTGAATTGATTCATGGTTTGGGGTGTCAGAAACAGTATTGAGTCATTTACTAGTTATGGGATCTCAACAAATTATTGAACCTCCCAAGCCCTAGTGCTCTCATCTGCAAAACAAGCATCACAATGCCAGCATCAGCACACCACTGTGAGGGTTAGGGAAGGTCACAGGCACTACATGCATGGCCCCAGTTGCTCACCCCTGCTGTTATTATCATCCAAGGTACAGAAAGCAGAAGATGAGCCTGGACATCCAAGGCAGATGCTGCCGTATGTCCAAAGGAGGAAAGACCCTGCGTACTCCAATAGTAGGGGCATTTTGGCCACTGGGCCAGGGCTTTGTAAACAGCGTGACTAATCTTTTCAACCATGCTAACAAGTGGATTTGATGAATTTCCCAATTTAAAGTGAGGACAACGGAGGTCAGAGAGTTGAGGTTATTTGTCCAGCCACCTAACTAACAGGTGTTCAAATAAGAATTCCAACTCCAGTCCACTGACATCTATGACTGCACATGACTCTTCCCTACTTGGTTTTCTCACTCAAAAGCCAGGAAAGTAAGAAACAGAAAAACAGAGAAGATATTGTAGGTAAACAAGCAGACAGGAACACTGGTGGTCATAAGGCCTAATCGGGAAGTAGAAAAGGCAGAAAACTTCGGAAAACAGATTTTATGAAGGAGGCAGTCTGGTACCATTCAATAAGTAGGACACATAGAGGTCCTCCCTACATTCTTTTTTATAGAAGATTTTATCATGCTCATAAGGCTATCCTTGAACCATGGAGAAAAGTGAGATCATGTTCAGGGACCTCCCTTTCAAAAGACAAAAGATCTAGTAAAATATAGCTCATTCTACAAAGTTGTTGCAATCCAAAGTGATGACATAAAATATTGCAGTATTTAAGGGAGAAAGCTCTGTAGCACGGCGTCTGGCACACAGCACCCCACCCCCCCCAAAAAAGGCTGACAACTGCTCAATGAAGAATGCAAGAAAGACAAGCAGTGTGACAGTGAAGACTTCTGAGAGAGGGGTTCTAGGTAAGTTAGACTCTCAGGAGTCTATTTGTCACTGCCATGAGTGTGACTGGCAGCCGGCCTTCCTAAACTTGTGCTGAGAGTGATATATTTGAGTTTTTCGAAGCCACAGGATCCAAGAGCATGCTCTCTGTGCATAGTGAGCATAGGAGAGTGCTATGTTCTGAATGTCTGTGTCCCCCAAAATTGATACATTGAAATTCTAACTCCCAAGGAGACAGTATTAGGAGGTGGGGCCTTAGGGAGGTGATTAGATCATGAGGGTGGAGAATCATGATTGGGATGAATGCCCTTGTGAAAGAGGCCGAGGAAGCCTGTCTGTCTCTTCCATCCTGTGAGGACACAGTGAGAAGTTGCCGCCTATGAAAATGTGGGTCCTCATCAGACTCTGAAGATACTGACCCCTTGATCTTAAACTTCCCAGCCTCCAGAACTGTGAGAAATAACTGTGTTCTGTTTATACGCCACCCAATTCATGGTATTTTTGTTACAGCAGCACAAATTTGCTAAGACAGAGAGAAAGCACAGCTAAGGAGGAATTCTCTTATTCACTGATTTCTAAGAAAATATTCTAGAGAGGGTGACACTGTATTTAGAAGCATTTTTCTTCTTCAGCCTCAGCAGAAATTGTAGGCAGATCAAATGTCAATAAACGAGGCCTTTCTGGAAGTTTGTAGATGCAATTCAAAGGCGAAAGTGTATTCAACAGCACACACTGAGTGCTTAATAATGCCCTTGGCACACTGCTTGTGCTTGGGGAACCAGAGACAAGGCCACTTCAGTCAAGATGCTCAGGGAGCTGCTGAGAGCCTGGCAAGTAAGCCAGAAATGGACTGAGAGTCTCCGAGAGGTGACTGTAATGTTTTCTGTCCCTTTAATACTAACAACACCTCTGCAAGTGTAGCTTACCATTGCAATTTTATAGAGAAAGAAACTGAGGCTAACAGAGGCTACATATTTTTCTCTGTGTTCAAATGGCTAGGAAGGGACTGATGATGATAGTAATGATGAAAAAACCATGCATATGGGTATATATGCATATATGTGTATATATACTCATATATATGTGTGTGTGTATGTATATGAAATTACCATTTGAAAATGGACTGCAATTCCTTACCTCCCTGAAAGAAATGCCAAAAGCATTATGAGCATTTATATTCAGCTAGGATGGTCCTGTCTCTGCTGCTGAATACTGTACTACACTTTCTTTCTGAAAACATGACTGTTTTATTCAAGTAATCTGCCAATGACAAATATATATATATATATATATATACTCCTTCAAATCTGAGCCCACTCCCCAAGCTGGATCACATTGGAAAGGCTGAGAAACCACCCCCATTTCCCATAAGGTCAAGACACATTCTCTTGTCCAGGTTCCTAGACACCCCACAGGCAAATTCCCTATCAAACTCTGACGCTTAAAACCCTGATAGATTTTTTTTTTCCTCCGGATGCCATCTGTTCATTAAAGTCAACATTACATCTTCCCGTCCCAGAGAGCCCCAGGCAATCCTCAAATTTTGCTGGGCTGGAGAAAAAGCAGCCATAAATTTAAAGACCAAAGAGTGTTCATCTTCCAGAAAGAGAAAAGAGGAGGAAAGAAAATAAGGCAGAAAGGAAAGAAAAAAGAAAGGAAGAAAGAAAGGAAGGAAGGAAGGAACAGAGGGAGAAGAAGGTTCCACTCCACATGTCCTGTGAATTCAGATGCGGGACTGATTTTGCAGAAACTCTGGCTTGTGTTAGACGTCTCGTGTGTGTGCGTATTGGTGGTAGGTCATACGTTTCTGTACCTGGTCGGGCAGTCCCCACTGTGCAGTTGTAGGCAGGGGTCATGATGCTGCTTGGTATGATTCTCCTCTCTTCTTCATTGTTTTATTTTTGGATGTGAACACTCAGAAGCAAAGCATGGGCTTCTTTCAGCATCTCAAAGTCCATTTTTCTTAGAGCAGCTTTGTTTCGTTGGAAAAGTGAGGAATGCATTTGTGTCCTTTGAGGAAGAAAGCCAGGCTCTGAGGAATCACAAACACATGCATTTAGTTACTGCTAAAATCTGTGTACCCATGAAGTCTTCTTCCTCCCTCTCAGCATCAAAATAAACAAACTACCATCCTGCGACAGAAAATAGGACTGAGCCTCTAGTGGATTTCAGGGGCCATTTTCCTACTAGGGGGACTCACATAGCTCAGGATCCAGAGAGGAGAACCCAGTTATAAAAAGGGGAAGGTGAGTGTGCTTGAGGTATTAAACATTTTTGAGTCAAGTTGTCATCAGAGTGCTTTGATTATTATTTTTCATGTCTACCATGTGCTTTTCTGGAAGGAGATAAGGACAAAACCTAAATAAAAAGGTAAGAAAATGGGGGGGGGGCGGAGTTTTTTTTTCTTTGTTTAATCTAGGTGACCTTTCAATAATGATAGTGTACAATATGCAAGCTATTAAAGTCTTATTTCCCAGGCAAATCAGAACAACTTGACCCATCCAAGTAAGGAACTAAGAGATGGCTTATTTATTTATTTATTCATGTATGTAGGCCAGGATGCATTAGAAATTTGGGAAATGAGGCCCAGGACTCCCCATGACAAGGAATAGAATCCAATGGCCTGCAGGCTAAGAAGGCAACAGATGAGAACTTGCCTCAGGTGGGACCTGGGGCAAAGCTATGAACCCACTCCAGGTCAATAAAAGGTGTTCAGAATCTCTCCCAGCTCCAAAACACCGTGGTTTCTTCCACCATGGTTTGTATTTTTGTAGCACCATGTGGGCTACAACCCCTCTGGCTGCAAGTGGCCCAAATGACTACTCAAAGTGGACCGCCCATCTAAGCACCGTCAAGGCTCACCACCCACATGAGGAACACAGAGATATATTCATCTGATAAAGTCAACTGCTTTCTTTCCAACCTTCCTCAGCCATGTAGCTCTCTCTCATAAATTATTTCCCATCTCTCAAAGAAGATAAAGGGCATCTGGAATGTCAGGAAAAGCTCCAGGAAGGTGCCATGTAGTGTGAGGAAAAGCCTAAAGTCTGGGAATGACATTTCTTGTGGAAGAAGTCTCACATTGGTCCAGTTTTTATAATAAACTACTCAGTCATATGTGTGTACACAAATATCACACACTTGCATTGGCAGGTGCACAGACACACACACACACCTCCCATCCACCATTTTTCAAGGCCTTCCTCAGATCTCATCTCTTCCATGCTGCCTTCCTGGCTGGCCCCGCTAGAAGCTTTCTCTCCCCCAGTCCTTCAGCTCTTTCTTCAACATTGATTGGTTTCTAACTGGTCAGTAGTTCACTAGAAAGTAGTGTGGTATAATCACGGGGAGATGTTGGTTAAAGAGTACAAAAGTTTCAGTTAGACAGGCTAAATCAGTTCTGGAAATCTATCATGCAGCATGGTGACTGTAGTTAATAATAATGTCATATATACTGCAAAGTTGTTAAAAGGGTAGACTGGATATGTTCTCACCACAAAAATCAGTGTGTGAGATGATAAGTTTGTGAATTAGCTTGATTTAGTTATTTCACGATGTGTACATACGTCAAAACATCACCTTGTACCCACTAAATATATACAATTTTTACTTATCAGAAAATAAAAAAAAAATAGTGTGGTATAATTAAAAACTGTGGATATTGCATCTCACTGACCTGGTTTAAATCATGATTTTGTCACTTAACGTGACCTTGGATACTTAATGAACGTAAGTAAACGTAGAGTTCTCATTGGGGAAATGGGCACGCTTTATCTATTTCTATAGATCTTGTTAAGATTAAGTGTACAAGGTGCCTAACATATCATAGTCTTCAAATAAGATTTAAGGCTTTACACTCATATTTTCCTTTTATGTATGTTCCATTATCCCCACCAAAACGTAGGCTCTTTGACGCAGTCTATGTCAAATTTATTTCTAATTGCTATACCACCATGTATGGAGAACAAGGGATATATTTCATAAATGTTTGTTGAATGAATGTGTAACTATATTGCTATGCATTTCTAATTTCCTGTTCACTACCTTTCAGATCAAATTGAGTTTTCAAAGTTCTATCCACCACTATCTGTAATGTGGATAGCAAAACAAATTGAATGTAAAAATATGGGAAAATTAGGCAGAAGACCTTATGTTCCTTGGGAATGAAATGAATCATATCAAATTTTCAAGACTCTGCCCATGAATTATCTGTGATGAGGGTAGTAAAATAAATTGAATGTTAAATTATGGGAAAATTAGGAAAAGGGCCTGCTATAACTTAGTAATAAAAATGGAGCCTTTTGTACGTGAGCATATAAATGATAGCTGTACCTGAATAATGTATGTTGTTTGCTTTTTCAGTTGTGTTATTCTTAACCTTTCCCCCAACATTTTATTGACTTCTTGAAAGTCATTCCTTGTGCATTTACACTATTTCAAAACATCTGCTGCTTTGGGGTTCCAGCTGTGCATTAGGGTTCTGAGAATTTGCAGAGAAATTTCAAAGCAGAACTCCCGTCTGAATAACTCGGTAGGAAATGCAGTAGAAGCCTGTTCTTTTATGAGAGTGCTTATAGCTGTCCTGAAAATGTTTGAAACCCAATTCCTTTGCAATTGCCTTGTCTTGCTATTTCCTTCCAAACTACATTTTTTTGCTATTTACATCTCTTTAGGGACACTACAGTCCAGCTGAGTCAAGGGACCCACGGTGGATAATTCAGGGCTCCTAATTTTAAGCTTAGATGCTTTCTTTCTAGCTGTGGACCACCTACAGCAGTGGCTGAAATTTTCTGATCTTGAAAACCACCGTGTTCATCCCCAACTCACATCCCATCACACTTTAAGCTAGGAACTAATGCACACTCATGACCTGTAACCACACTGGGATCTGCTTATGACACCCACTTGACATTTGATCTTTGCACCTCCTCCGGATTACAAGTATCCTGGCAAACCTCACCACCACTTTAGCTCCCCTCCTTGTCTTCCATGCCAACCCAGTATCAATTTTCTGCTTCCTTAGCTGACCTGGAAAGCCCCATCCCCTGTTCCACCTGGGAGCAAAGAGCTTCCAACTTCCCTTGGAGCCTTTCAACCCTATCATCCCAGTTCATCCTGAGTCCTTCCAAAACAAACTGATGACAAAGTAAGAGCTTCCTTTAAAGGATATTATTAATGGTGAATACAAAATAACATAACTTGAATTAAAAGGGTTGTATTTGGGAAATTTTCTACCTTCCATATAGGGGTCAAATGACTCAGTCAAACATAGACAGGCGTGCAATACAAGGTGGCTTCAAAGAGGACAGTACAGGATGAACAAACATACACTGCTGAGCAAGCGAGGGGCATGGGTGGGTTGTTGACTTTAACCTCAGCCCTTCCACTAAACAATTCTAACTTGGGGCAATACGTAATATTAAGGAATTCTCGGCCATAGAAGGTTGTCAAGAATACTTCTGTTAGTTTTATAAAGATTCTTTGTGCATAACTAATTTTATTCTCAGAGAAATTCTGTAAAGTAGTCATTGCTTTAATTATTTTAAAGATAGTGAACTTATTTAGAAGTTAAACTAATTTTAAATATTTTCCATGCAAAGATGATGAAAGCCAGACACAGGAGCCTCGTTTCTATCACTCCACATCATCTCTATGCCAATGTCAACAGTGCTGGTACACTTAATTTCTCCATTTTGTCTTTGGAGAATAAAGTCAGAGAGGACTGTTACTCTAAGACAACCAAGAAATGCCCAGGACTGGACTGAAGCATCAACTGTGTCAGTTCCATTGGACCGGGGCACATGCAGATGATTGTTTCAAGTGTGAAAGGAAAAACCAGGGATGTCCATCTCTGGAGTTGACCAGCTCTGCTGGACAAGCCCATGGCCAGGATCCTGTTTCCCTGGGAGGTGCTGCGAGATCCCTCCCCACTCCCAGCAGCAGCAGGGCTCCTGCCCCTTCCCTTGTTCTGCAGCCTGGGAAGCCAGGGGTGTGCTGTCCTGTCTACACTGCAGGTTAGGCATCCCACACCACTGACCCCTGTCATATGACCTTGATGTCTACCACGTGCTTATCTGGAAGGAGATAAGGACAAAACTTAAAAAACAAGGTAAGGAAAATGGCAGGGGCAGATTTTTTTTTTTTTTTTAATCTAAATGGCCTTTCGATAATGACAGTGTACATTACGCAGGATATTAAAGTCTTATTTCCCAGGCAAATCAGAACAACGTGACTCATCCACAGAAATCCAAGTAAGGAACTAATAGAAATGGCTTATTTATTTTTTTATTCATGTATTTAGGCCAGGGTGTATTAGAAATTTGGGGAATGAGGCCCGGTACTCTCGATGACAAGGAATAGAATCCGATGGGCTGCAGGCTAAGGTAACAGACGAGAACTTGCAGCAGGTGGGACCTGGGGCAAAGCTATGAATCCACTCCAGGTCAATAAAAGGTGTTCAGAATCTCTCCCAGCTCCAAAACACCGTGGTTTCTTCCGCCATGGTTGGTATTTTTGTAGCATCATGTGGGCTACAACCCCTCTGGCTCCAAGTGTCACAACATGAAAGCTGTTCTGCTATGGACAAGAGCAAGCCCTCAGCTGAGGTGCAGCGACTACCTGGGATTGGGATTGTCGTTGGCTGCTATGGAACGTAGGAATCCCTCTGTTTTTCTCTTTTGAGGCCTAGCTCATTCCTTGGCACAATACAGGTGCTCAGTAAATTGGCTGGGTTACCATTAATCACAGCTAATTTACATTGTCTATGTTTCTGCCTAAATTCAGCCAAACAGATAATGGGCAAAAGGTAAAAAAAAAGATGCATAGAGTGTCCAGTCATATAACCTGAAGCCAATTATTGCTACTCGGACCAGAGTTTTATCATCCACTGAACAAGAGTATCAGACCAAATGTATTCAACATTTTCTTCCAGCTGTAAAATAACTCAGTTCTATAATCTTCTGATGCTCTGTAGAGTTAATTCTCCAATCTGCACCGGGGTTAACTTTCCCCAGCTAGCAGAAGACTATGCAAGTGAAATAAATGTGGAAGGTGTTTTTTTTTTTTTTTTTTTTTTTCCTTTCCAGGAAGCAGACAAACTTTTGAAAGCCCTCCTTTGCATGCACCTCTGGCAGGTACTGCCTAGTTCCACAAAACCAGGAGGAAAGTCTCGCTATTGAAATGCTAATGGAGGAGCAAACTGTATAATAAGACTGCATCCCCTTTGGGTCTACATATAATTTACACATAAAATAAAATGGCACATGGCCTTGTTTCATAGCATATTTGTTTAATTATCCACATTTTAGAATGCTTTTTTCTTCAATTACTTTTCAATATTTAAAAGAGGAATAAAAATGTCAGTTTATCTGTACACCTGATAATTAAATATAGTGTGGGGAATAATTAGATTATCTAATAGTGGAAATTTGTCCAACTCTAATAACTAACATTTAGCAAGGATTTTGCTAATTCTCTTCTCTTCCTAGGGTGGCCTTTGAATTACTCTCCCTTTTTCTCTAAGGAAAAAGGATCAGATTGAGAGAATTTCAAATGCTATTCCTTTTTCTCCACACTTGTGGACCAAGTCTTACCATGAGAAAGAGCCAGAACGTCTGCTGGGGGAAAATCCAAGTTTGTAATTTCTGCTTCAACTCACATTTTTCCCCCCAAATCTGAAAAGCTGGCTAAAGTAAGAAACAATGAAAAAGAAAAAGAAAAAAAATAAAATAAAAACCAGCAGTCCATTAATTGTAATCCTTCTGTTTTTAAAGCCCATTGCTTACTCTAGGTGGGATATTCCACTGTAATTCATGCCTATGTCAATTTCGAGTTAATAATGATAATAAACAGTAACAGCAGACAAAAACTGCATACTTACCCTGTGCAAGATATTGCATAACCTCCATCTTCCATGGATTTTTTCATTTAATGATTTTAAGCCTGAGCTCACAATCACTGTTATATTAAAAATGCTGGTCCGTCCCTCCAGTTTTTACACTGGAGATCTAGGGTTAAGCCAGCATGGATATGCTCTGGTCCCAGGAAGGGAGGGAAAAAATGCTTTTTAATAAAAATAATTCAAAAACATTTACAAAAACTAGAAGAGAAAAAAAGAAACATTTGCTAAATTTACTTCCCTGCCTTGTAGACACTGAAGTTTTTTAGACTTTGACATGTACGTCTGTGTGGGACACACACACACACACACACACACACACACACACACACACACACACACATATGCATGTACACCCATCTTTTTATCCTCTCCTGTCCTGGGCACAGTTCTGAGCCATTATCTGTTATTGTTATTATGAAGCATTAATAGTCTCATACTTAGACAGTGATTTTGCAGTTCTCTCCTTCAGTTACACGAGCGACACAGGAAGCAGGCTTCTAGGCAAATATGATATGCATGAAAAGGTTTTTAGGAAGCAGGTAAATTCTTTAAAGTTTTCTTAGAGAGGCCCCTTCTAACAGATGAGGAACCTGAGCTGCAAAGGCTAGACAGATGATAAAAAGCCTCCCGTCATTCTCGTTTCTTCTTGTCACAGTAATTGTCATGAACACTTATGTTAGTTTTATAAAGATTCTTTGTGCATAACTAAATTTATTCTCAGAGAAATTCTATAAAATAGACATCACTTTAATTATTTTAAAGATAATGAACTTATTTAGAAGTTAAACTAATTTTAAATATTTTCCATGCAAAGATGATGAAAGCTAGACACAGGAGCCTCGTTTCTATCACTCCACATCATCTCTATGCCAATGTCAACAGTGCTGGTACACTTAATTTCCCCATTTTGTCTTTGGTGAATAAAGTCAGAGAGGACTGTTACTCTAAGACAACCAAGAAATGCCCAGGACTGGACTGAAGCATCAACTGTGTCAGTTCTGTTGGAACGAGGCACATGCAGATGATTGTTTCAAATGTGAAAGGAAAAACCAGGGATGTCCATCTCTGGAGCTGACCAGCTCTGCTGGACAAGCCCATGGCCAGGATCCTGTTTCCCTGAGAGGTGCTGAGAGACCCCATCCACCACCAGCAGCAGGGCTCCTGCCGCTTCCCTTGTTCTGCAGCCTGGGAAGCCAAGGGTGTGCTGTCCTGTCCACACTGCAGGTTCGCATCCCACACCACTGACCCCTGTCGTACGACCTCAATGGCAGGGGAAGGAAAGAGGTCAAGGAGAAAGGAATGGCAGAGGTGGAGAGAGCCCCAGCTAGTAAAAGGCTACCCAACATGGGTTTATTTTTCTCTTGTAACACTCATCAAGAAATCTGGATGAAGGCCATTCCAGGGCTGGTTCACTTGCTTCTCGAGGTCATAAAGGATCCCAGCTATTTCTGTCTTTCTCTTGTGCCATATGCAATGTGTAGATGGAATGTCCCCTCATGCTCCCATGGTGGCTATAGCAGCTCCAAGTTTCTTACAAGGTGCAAAAGCAGCTAATGCCTCTCTCCTACATGGGAGAAAAAAATTTCCTAGGAGATTCCATTAGATTTTCCTTATTTTATCACTGCACAGAAGTGAGCCACATGACTACCTCCAACTTCAAGGGAATCTGACAGTAAGAGTCTGATCTTTCCACCCTATTGAGAGGCAGTCTTCATCAGGACATCAGAACCAAGAGGAGAATGGTTTTGGTGATACATGCACTTGTATACCCTATGATGGTCTGATCAGAATATCTCATTTCTGGGTCCAGTGGTATACACTTGACCTCAGCCAGGCTAATCAGTGCCCTGCCCTGGAGTTTTTTAGTTAAAAGTGGACAAAAAATAGTTTCATGGTGGTGAAGCTGGAAACCAGGAGCTTAAAGCTGCCAGCATCCAAAATTACAGTCTCTTGAAGAAAGCCAGTCTGATGGAACTGTGGCTGGAACACAGAGGTGGCATGAGAGACAGGGAGGGTTTCCCAGCTGACTCTGAGATCCAAGCCCTGAGGGTCTCTATTCTTTCCTCTGTTTGTTTACATAAACCAAGGAATAACCAAAAGGTAGGCATTATCATAACCCCTATGTTTCAGTTGAAGAGGAGAGGTCATGTGATTTGCCAAAGTCTGAATCCCTGGTAAGCAGTAGGCCTGTGATACAAATATAAACTTTGTAGATGCAAAACCCATGTTTTTTGCACGACATTGCCCAGGGTGGAAGGAAAAGTAATGATAAATGGGAGGGAAGATTGCCATGGGGCAGGCATAAATTCTAGACTGACTCCCAGAACTCACTGGCTGTGAAATCCACACAAATCAAGCCCCTCAGCTTTAGTGTTTCCTCTCTTAAATGGAGATCATGTTTATCTTGCTTGAAATTGGAGAAGGAGAAATGATGGTCAGGCATGGGTGAAGACTCACGTGTAAACCATTTTTTAGGTTCTGAGTTAATATGTCTCCATTGCTTATGACAAAATACCTGAAACTGGATAATTTATAAAGAAATTTTATTTATTTCTTGCAGTTTGGAGACTGGGAAGTCCAAAGTCCAGGGAACACATCTGGTGAGCCCCTTCTTGGGAGTGGTGACTCTTCACAGCAATGCAGGGTGTCACATGTCAAGTGGCTTGAGCAAGAGAGAGAGCTAACCTGCTCACTCACTCTCCTTACAAAGCCATCAGAACCATACCCATGATATGTCATTAAACCATCAATTCATTAGTCCATGAACAAATCAATCGATTCACTAGCGCATGGTTCTCACAAGGCCCCACCCTTCAATTACCATAATAGGATTCCCCCCTCAACACTGCTATAGTGGGGATTAATGCATGAAACTTTGGGAGACACACTTGAACACATAGCAGGTTCCTTTTGCTTCCACAATTATTGATCTCATAAACCTATTTGACACATCATCATAACGATTCACATTTTCCTTCTCCAACTATGTTTATTTTTCATTTGGGCACCAAAAATTCTCGTTAATTAATTATTTAATTAATTTATACATTCATTCATTCATTCGTCTGTTTATTAATTTACCTAGAGAGGCCTTGCCTGCTGCCTGGGCAGTTTCTATAAATCCCAACTCAAGCTCCACCCCTTTGTATTTACATCAATTACTCTTTCTGTGAATATATGTGGAGCAATTAAACTACGCACTTAGCATTTGGTATTAGGCTGTTTACCATGTTTGTTAATTGTTTGCTTTGTTAATTAAAAGCTTATCTAATTAAAAGCCTCAACTATACTGAAAGAAGCTAAAAAACTCTATCAAGACCTCAAGTCTACAGGGAAATCAAAGATTTTTCTTAAGACTATGCAAATCAATACCAAATCAATATTTCAGAACCATGTAACATTTTACTGAACTTACACAGTTTTTTAGAATTCATGTATTCTTTCTAACTCTGGAAATAGGCATCATCATCCTCATTTTTAATGATGCGGCTCAGAAATGTTAAGTGATTCACCCAAAGTTCCACCGTTGGTGAGTGGGACTTGTTGAGGGGATAAAATGGTGGTAGAGTATTGACAGCGAAGACTGGAAAATTAAAGAGGTTCAGAGAACTAACAAGTTCTCTTCCTTTCTTCTTTCTTCCCTCTTTCTCTCTCTTTCTCTGTCTTTCTCTCTTTCTTTCTTTATTTTAAAATATGTGACAGCTTTTAATTTAGGGGTGATACTCACAGCACTTCATCAATTCTGATAACCTGCCAACCGAGAGTTTGCCCTCCCTGTTTTACAGATGAAGACTGGAAAATTAGTAATTGCAGGTACACAACAGAGTGTGGTTTTAAACCCTAGTACTGTGAGACCACAAAACTTTTCCTACCATGTCCTTTTTCTTAGTTAAAAGGTGAATGGATCCATTTTTCTCTTCACACGTGCATTTATTCTCCTGTGAACCTGCGACTACTGGGCTCTGAGTAGCCCCTGCCTGCTTTCCTCTAGTTTCCCAAGACCTCACACTGTTCTGGGGAGATGAACATGGAAAGAGATCATCAAATATAGGTGATCCCTGCTGTGATATGTGTATGTCCACTGAGCAGCAGGAAGCTGGAAGGGACAGTGCTGAGTCTCTTAGATCCAAGGATGACTTCGCTATGAGAGTGAGCCCTTCCTAGAGTGGGGTGATTTCCTGCTCCGGTATTGCACAACACTATCCTTGGTTCAAATTCAGTCTTGAGGAAGTGTGGCTTTGAGCCAGCTTGGAATTTCCTCATAGGTATCTAAAGTTTACACTGAAGTCCATATTCTAAGCCATCATTATGAACTAAAGACAGGACTTAGCCACTGTCAACTCACCTTACCTTCAATGACCTGCATTTTTTCTTGGAAACTACAAGCTTTCTTTCCAATGACACATTTTAAAGAGAAAGATGATGCTTTGGGCCCAAGGAATTAAGTGTTTCCTTTCTAGCCTTGGGGAGAGGAGGTGAGGGTTCACCTCCAGAAATCTGTAGATGGTGTTTCTCTGGAAACAAAGAGAGGCAACTGGGACCACCTGTTTGAAACAAGATGAAGGCTCGGTTTTGGGGGAGAGGCATTTGGAAGTCTTTGGAGAAACCACTTCTATGGCTGTTTCATTGTGTGACTAATGGAGTTTGCCAATTTTACTTTTTGATGTATAACCACCTCCACTAGACAGCTTTCAACAAATGAAAATTAAATAGCAGGCCCTTAAATATCTACTTCCAATTGATTTGGCCTTAACAACATATCAGTAAAAATTGTATTTTAATTTTTGTCTTTTGTTAAAAATAAATAATCAGAAATGTTTTACCTTTTTAGGCACCTCCATTAAAAGTCCATATAAATGCAATCAACTTTATTAACTCACATGAAAATTAAATTTGCTCCAAAGGTGAGTAATCCTTGAATAATCCCATGGTCTAGCATTTGCTTTGGATTCAAAGCTTCCCCCAAAAGGTTTAGCTTAGCAGTAGTAACTCAATAGGTCTCAGGCTGGCTCTGAACTCTCATCTTGTCTTAGCAACTTCTTCTTCTTTTATTTTTTTCTTTCTGATCAAGCATCTTCTAGCATAGAACATCATTCATTCTTGGTAATTCCTTAATCCATTCACAAATTTATTATTTCCACCCATTTATTCCACAGGCATGTACGTAATTTGTACCCTGTGGCCCACCCATGCAAGGGCACACATTTGAGTAGAAAATGCTCCCAGCGTACCTGTAGTTCACAGGCTATCACGCAGTGGAACCAGTGATGTGGAAGGCAAAACTCCCTCTGCACTGGGGCTGCATCTTGAATAAAGAGAACAGGGGGTTAATGAGCAGGGCTTTCTGTACAGAGGGTAGTGGATGAAAAGAGGAGCTTTAGGTTGCTCTTCAAAATGTACAGTTAACCTCTTGGACTTTATAATCTAAAGGTATCTTATGTGTCCCTCAAAACCCAAAGTTGGAGAAACACTAGAGAATGTACACAGTGTGGAGTGAGATCTTCTGGCATTGGCAGAAGTTTCCAATATTGTATGACTTCAGGGCATTCTTTTGCCTTTTCAGAACCTCATATTTTTGTTCCAAAACACTAAGAACACCTTCAACCAGGTTGCTCCTAAAGTCCTCTCCTCACCTAAGTGTCTACACCTCTGATGCAGTCTTGATCTCATGTGCCAAGGCTATAACGGCCCAGACCCATGCGAATGTATCCTCTGAAATGGGGCCTCACTGTACAACCAAGACCATGCTCATTATCTCAAATCTCTCTTTATTCTGCTTTATGTGCTGTAGATTTAGGTCTCTTCTTTCCTTTCCTCTCCTAACCCAGCTATACTGTGAACCAGTAAATTATTAAAATTCTGTGCTCCTGACCCCAGGAGAGATGAAAAACATGATAGAGAAAGGGTTCAGAGCACCTGCAGTCTCAGAGATCAGAGATTAGGGCATGTGCTTCAGGCTTCTGAGCATCCCGTGTCCAGTGGGCTTAGCCATCCCAATGTCCAGCGTCCTGGTTAAATTGTGGACAGCTTGAAGATAAAGATCATATGCTGGGTCTCTCTACAAGCTCAGTGCTTGACTCATGCAGATGAGTCACACATAGTAACTTAATTAATTAATTTAAAAATTGACAATTCAGTCCTGAGTTCTGTTTACATTTCTCTGGCCCATGGATGGAATGCACCTCTTCCTTCCTTCCTTCATCCTTCCTTCCTTCCTTCCTTCCTTCCTTCCTTCCTTCCTTTCTTTCTTTCTTTCTTTCTTTCTTTCTTTCTTTCTTTCTTTCTTTCTTTCTTTCTTTCTTTCTTTCTTTCTTTCTTTCTTTCTTTTTGAAGTGGAAGAATAATTGGAAGGAGGAAAAGAAAGAGATCAAATAAAGAAGAAAAGTAATCAGAGTGAGAAGAGAGAAGTGGTTAGGAATGGAAAGAAATGTCGAGGCTACAGAAAGACAGTACAATGGGGAGGGGAAAACCTTCTGGAGTTTTACTTTATTTACGTTGTGATCATCATGATTGAAAATGTTCACAGCAGCCCTTGAAGTGAGTTCAAGGACTCATGGAAGAAGAACTTGAACATGACAAACTGTGACAGAGACCAGCAGCCACAATGGATCAGTCAAGACATCTGCTAACACATCCATTCACATGCTTTAGGATAAAAAGGGGAACGTCATTAAATTAATAGGCTGTTCTCATGCAATGGCAATCATTGAGTCTTAAAGAAAAATTGAGATGGGAATGTCCTTAAAGAGGAGTTTCCCATTGAAAATATTTCCTGTTCTGGAAGTAGCTGCAGTTACTGTTGAATGAGCAATTACTATGTGCCAGGTGAAAAGAAAGTCCTTGAAATTTATTTTGTCTTTAGGTAAAACTTCCCAATACAACTTCCCATTTGTCTTTGACTGGGAAAAACTTCATCACAGCCTGGCCTGGTTTCTCAGACTTGTGTTTGGGAACCAGTGCACTAGAGGGAATTATCTCGTATTTGTGTAAAACTTCATAAAACTCTTTAATGCATTAAAGACTTCACAATGATTCTACATTATTTTATTCCATCTTTCTTGATAAAGTAAATAAGACTTACAGAGGTGAAATAATTGAACATCTCTTTCAGTTTGCAAGTGGTAGAGTCATACCATAACTCAAGATTTGATGCCATATCAGATTCTTTCCATTTGACTTTGACTGCAGACACAGCTGCTTCCTGCCAGGCTCACATTGGAATCACCTGGGAAGCTGTAAAAATATGGTGTGTTGGTCACACTCTCAGATTTTGTGCAACCCATCCAGACTGTGCATGTGGCCACCTGCTTGATATAAAGCAGTACTTGCAGAGATGTTTCCCTGTAGTGGATGCTCACTATACCACACAGATGGCCCCTTCAAAACTGAAAGACTTGCTCACCCAGTGGCTGCAAAGGTGGTGTGCTGACAGCCTGTAGTGGTCAACTCTCCTAGGGAAGTGCACCTTTCTTAGGGCAGTCCCACCCAATCAA
Organism: Cynocephalus volans; assembly: GCF_027409185.1. Lineage (NCBI taxonomy): Eukaryota > Metazoa > Chordata > Mammalia > Dermoptera > Cynocephalidae > Cynocephalus > Cynocephalus volans. The sequence continues at coordinate 177,214,420 of NC_084462.1, forward strand.
TGACTGATCAATGCAAGGAGTATAAATGGCCACTCCCATGTCCCAACTTGGGCAATCCAGAGGGGTTCCCCAGCTTCAGAACTCCCTCTTGAGTCAGCTGAGTCCTTCTTGTGAATGCATCGACATCCATTCTTTCCCTCTGCTCAGTCCTGTGCCCTGCCCTTCCTTCTGCTGTGTGGATCCCAGGAGCACTCCAGATAAAATCTTTGCCGGGGAGTCCCTGCCTCTGAGGCTGCTCCCTGGGAATTCCACTTCCAGAATTTGTTGCCTTTGTATAAGCTCCTTTCCATCAATCAGGCTGCCTCAAGTCTCACCATTAAAAGTCATTTCTTTGAATCAAACATACACTTCACAAAGTGTCTGGGAGTCTGCCCATCCTAGTGTAAATGACAAGCGACCTCATCTGCAAATGTATGCCTTGCTTATAGAAGGCCTGGTTCTACCGCTACCATTTTTGAGCTATGGGTAGTTTTCCAAAGACCAACAGATGGATTTGTAACCAATTAGAACTTGAAGGCATTTTACAGCATCTCAGAAAATTGCTTTTCTCTTACAGTTGAGGAAACTGAGGCCCAGGCCCGTAACAGGAAAGAAAAGTGATTTACTTAAGGCCAGGGCCAGAACCAGGGCTCGTAACTCCCAACCCTTTCTCCTCTTTTTTATCTGCCCAAACTCACCTGGGCTCCTTCCTCGTGCAGTTCAGTTAACCTCCATTTTCTTCCCTCAGTTTTTTTTTTCCTTCATCCAGCTCCAAGGTGTCTAAAAAACAGTTACATCTAGTTTCATATGGATTCAGCCCAGAATGTCCATGACTATTTTCCTGGTCTTGGAATCCCAATAAGTCATTATGTTACACCAAAGAGGGTAAAGCCCACCCGGACACAGAAGCGTCCTGAGATTCTTTCCCAATAGGCTTACTAGGGATGTGGGAAAGTCATGTGCACACAGCTGGTTCCAGCCTGCCTTGATTCAGTCCAGCCCTTCTAACGGGGGGTGGGGGAGAGAGAGAGAGAGAGAGAGAAGAAAATAAAAGAAGAGAAGGAAGGAAGGAAGGGAGACAGGGAGGGAGGGAAGGAAGCATGGGGAAGGAAGGAAGGAAAGAAAGAGAAAAAGAAAGTTGTGTTGCAGCAGGATCCGGCCGTAGATCACCCAAACCTGCCTTTTACCCAGGCAGCCACACTTTAGCTAGACCTGCAGATTTATAGGCGGATGGGCAGCCTTGGAGCTCTGCCATGTCTCACTGGTGCCAGGTGTCCTGGGAACAGCCAGCGCTCCAACTCTGAGAGCAGCACGTCTCCTCCAGATGCCTGCTCCCACCCCTTAAGTCCAGGAGGAGACTTGGAGAGTACTCTGGGCTGTGATCTCCTCATTTTCACTTGCAGAATTCCTGTCTAGGTCTCAGCACTGGGGCATTTCTCCAACACGTTATATACTTACAAGTCTTTCTTCCCCTCTTAATTTGCCTGGAGCCAGGCTTTCATCTTGACTTTTAGCCAAGAGGCACCTGCTGAAATATTCATCAGCAGAAATTGTGCCATGGGTGCTTTTTCTATTTGTCCAGTTCTGTGTCATTAGAACAAGGGCGAGGTGGATGTAAATGGAGTTGACACCAGAGAATAGAATTTACTCAGAACTCCAGGTCAGCTTCCTCCTTGGAAGCACAGGAGGCTAAGTGCTAAGACCAGACCTTTGCAGAAAGGCAGCCTTCCAATCTCTCCATCCACTGTACTGGGTGCCTACTGTGTGTGAAACCCTGTGCTGGACCCTGGGCAGACCCAGATGAATGCAACTGAGTTCCTGCTCACCAAGTCTCACAGTCCACTGAGGGAGAACAGAGGAGGGTAGCAACAATGGTGAAACTGGGCAAGTGCAGTTACGAAGTCAGTCTCAAAGGAGCACAGAGCAGAACTCAGACTTAGGGAGGAAAAGGGTGAGAAACAGTTCCCTGGAAGCAAAGAACCCTAAGCTCATCCTTTAAGGTTAATGCAAGTTTCTCAGTTGAAGAGCAATTGGGTGGCAGGGTGGAAATCTGAGGGGGAGGGGGCTGCCAAGAGGAGGAAATGAACCCCCAGGTGGAATCACCAGTAGGAGCAAAGGAGAGGATGCAAAGAGAAACCGTGTCATGCAGCCATCTATGCGCAGTCCTGGGCTGCTGGAGGGTAACAAGGGGGTGAGTGATGTGGCAAGAGAAGTGGCCAGAGTCAGGTGAGGGCCTTGTCTGCATCTCAAAGAGCTTGAACTTCATCCTTTATTTCCTTGGGCATGGGCATAGTTGAAAAGTTGTGAGTAGAGTAGTAGGATGAAGAATATTAGAATTTAGAATAATGTTTAGAACATTATTCAAGCTGTTAGGGAGAGAATAAACTGGCAACAGAAGGTAAGTTAGGAGGCTTTAAAATAGGCAGGAGATAACAAAGGTATGAACTGCAGACAGTCTGGAGGACAGAGATCAGGGACATTAGACAGGACTTTTCTAACTCAGTGCCACAGCCATTTAGGGAGCATCTTCTATCAATCAGGCGCTGCTGTAGGTGAGAGGGAGGCATACACAAATCAGCTCCAGAGGCTGTTTTCTTTTACACAATTTAATTCCTAAAGCGGATTTAGTGATCTTACCTAGTTTCAAAGGAGAATCAGGTGATTATCACTGGGGTCAAAAAAAAAAAAAAAACAAAAAATAAAGGAATCGTATTGATCTTTCACCAAAGGCAAGAGGGTTGGGAAGCAGAGAAAGGGCATTTTTAAGTTTCATTTTAAGTGGCCCATATGTTTCTGAAAGAAGACTCAGTCTGCACCCAGCCGTCCAATGGCATTTCTGGTTTGGATTACACAGGTTTTTCAAATCTGCAGTGAGGAAGGCAGGACTGAATCAACTCAGACCACAGCAATGGCTCAGTGGATCCCAGGCAGAGCTGGTTGTCTTCCTTCGTATTCATGGTCCCCCTGAAGAACGCCACAAACATCCCCAACAGCATTACAACAAGAAAACCACTGGCTGCTATCAGCTCGATGAGTTGGTATTTACAGAGGAGCAATTTTGTTTGTTTGTTTTTAACATTTTAACTCTCAAATGGAATGATATAGGGTCCGATTGCCAGTGTGCCCTATAGGCAGTCCCAGATTGTGTGCTTGTGCCCATGTAGACATAAAAGTACATCTGAATTTTACTTGGAGTTAAATCGCTGTGAGTGCTCCTGGCTGGGTACAGTGGGACAGTGATATTGTACTAAAACAAGAGTTTGAAAGTTACTTCTGCAAAACTGATCAATATGTATACGTGTGTATATATGTGCATATGTATATGCATGTGCATGATATCTGCACACACAGCGATGACTGAGAAGGGAAAGAAACCACTTGCTTTCTGTGGCAAGTTTTGCTTCTGGTGCTATTACAAATTCACAGTGTTCATATCTCTATGACCCAGTTTCCTCATCTGTAAAATGACGATAATTATATTTATGAATAAAACACTAGGAGCTCTTTGGGTGAAAGGGAATGCATGATTGGGAGGAAGCAATTTCAGGACAAACTACGAACATTTCATTCGTGGGCACCCGGACATTCGCTCTTCTTGGAGCCAGATTTCTTCATTGGAAGCGGATGGTTGAATATGGACACACACTCTCAAGCACTATTGAAACACAAGTTGAAGTGACTGTGTGGAAGGACAGATTTTAAGATGTGTTGGCATGGCTGGTGCTTGTAGAATTCTTACCAGCCCAATCCCAACCCGAAACCTCCTGATTTAACATCATCGGATGGAAAATTATTCCTGAACCGTGCCGTTCTTGGAAGGCCCTCCACTTTCTGACGGTCTGGTTGTGATTCATGGTGTCTTAACCACTTGGGATATGTGTCTACCCATTACTTCTCCCCCTTGGTAGAGGCTATAGGTTTTCTATAAAACGTCTCAGTGGCCAGGGCTCTGGGGCTTCCAGGAATCTCTGCAGTCTTCTCTCTGTATGTTCAGTATTCACTCCCTGTGTTGTAGGTATTAGTTATCTGTAGCTGTGTAACAAGTTACTGTAAACTTTGCGGCTTAAAACAACCCAAACTTCTTATCTCACAGTTTCTGTGGGTCAGGAGTCTGGGCACAGCTTAGCTGGGTTCTCTACTCAGAGACTCAGCAGGTAGAAATCAAGGTGCAAACCAGCAGGAAAATCTCTCCCTTCATTCTTGTGTGATGCAACCCAATCAAAGGAGTGACTTTCTTTTCATATTCACAGGTCCTGGCCACTCTCAAGGGGAGGAGATTGGAGATTTATTCACTGGAGGTGGGAATCTTGGAATTCCCCTCACCACACTTGTCATGCCTGGTGTCTCCTGAGTGCACACCCTGTGTGTCCTCTTCTGTCAATTCAGGGGTCTGAACACATTTTAAAGTAGAGGTGATTTTGACCTGGGTTTTGAAGTACGAATAGGAGTTAAAGTTAAAAAGAGAAAGAAGACCATCCTGGGCACAACGAGTGACATGATTTGATCCACGTTTAACAGTCGGAACTTGTGCTGTTCTGGGTTGGTTTCTTCTGTTGGGGACGTAAAAAGTGATTGTGAGATTCTGCACTTTTCGTGTGTCCTGTGTGTGGGGCTAATCACTCTAACAAAACACAAATCTTACGGTACAGATAGGAAAGGACAATTGAAGGAAAAAGTAAAATTGTCTTTCTCCATTACTCTGGCACAGTAAGAATAAGCATGTATTTAGAACTGCATTTCTTGTGTTTTAGCATATGTTCAAATTACTAAATATTCTTGCAAAAAATGCAGATTCCTGATCTCATGTCCAGCAGGACAGATATGGTATCCGAAAATCTGCATTTTAACAAGCCTCAGGGATATTTCTTTTTTTTTTTTTTTTTTTGTCTTTTTTCGTGACCAGTAAGGGGATCGCAACCCTTGGTGACATCCGCACTGCGCTCAGCCAGTGAGCGCACCGGCCATCCCCATATAGGATCTGAACCCGCAGCGGGAGCGCCACTGCGCTCCCAGTGTCGCACTCTCCCGAGTGCGCCACGGGGTCGGCCCCTCAGGGATATTTCTAATGCAGATATTCCCAGGGCAGTGTTTTAAGAAACACTAGTTTAGTGTTTTACCAAATGCTTCCCAGAAATTTTGCTTTTCCCCGCAATATGACATGACGTTCACTTTACAAATGAGTCAACTGAGGCTTAAAAAGGCATTTGCCAAAATCATTCAATCAATTTATGTTAAGAGTTGAGGATGAATTCAGATATTCTCTTTCAAAGCTCAAGATCTGTTTTGCTTTGCTGTTTCTTAAGATATAATTTATAGGTGGGAGTATTGATTTTATTTACTTCCAACTGGTGTTTGCGCGTTTTTTTTGTTTGTTTGTTTTTTTACCCTTGGTTACTTGTCTCCTTAATATTTATGCAAACTGGACCAAAAGGTCTGTCTTTGCTTTGATTCCTATAAAAAGCCCTGCAAAATTCACATTAGCGGTTCCATAAAAGTCATAAAGGCTCGGGAAACTACTCAGAGTTTAAATATGGAAGTCAAAACCCTAATCACAATTTAATATAACTAAATATGTACATACTTTATGGTCAATCATCCAGACCATTTACAGGGTCCCTTGCCTTTGAAATTACTAAATCTCAAATGGTGCTGTAGATGAGCCTTGCCTGACATGGCATATATTGAAATAGACTGTGGAGCGATCACTTAGGGATTGAAACCTCACTACAGTCTTAGTGAACCAAAGCTAAGAGGCAAATTATTCAATTACAGTAAATTTACAGTAGCTTAATATTTGATAAAAGTGGTTCTTCCATCATCAGAGTATCTTATTGAAAACCCTTGAGCAGCAAAATAGTGCCGGAAACTCTTAAGATGTTTTAACCACTTATTAAAGAAAATTCATCTAGCTTGATCTTTTATGAGCAGTTTGATTTGAATACATTTTTTTTCTTTTTTTGGTAATTGTCAGGTACTTGGTACATGCACCGTTGGCCTGGAAATTAACCCACTAACTGTTCGATTGCAGGGGGCATGGGAGGGTCACACAGCAACACCCATTGGAGACAAGGCTGCTGCTGGGGGCTGAGGGCCTGGCCTTGTGAGGGGATGCAGCACCTGTGCTTTGGACTTGTGGGTGAGGTGCCCATCCTCAGTGCTGGCCCTACTAAGATGTGCCTGGCCAGGGGACAGACAGCTCTGCAAGAAGGGAAGTTACATGTCACAGGTCAAGTTCAACGAAAACCCAATTGCCCAAGAAAGCTCCAAAGAAGAGCTTCTCAAATTCGAATGCACAGATGAATCACCCAGGGATTTAGTTAAAATGTAGCTTTTAATTTAGTCTGAGATTCTGTGTTTCTAACAAGCTCCAAGGTAATGGTGTCCCTGTTGCTGGCTTGCAGATGGCTCTGTGAGTCTCAAGGAGATAGGGCAAGCTCTTTGCCCCACCTGAATTGGACACATTTATAATGGTGGAGTCTCTGATGTGACGTCTGGCTTGCAAGACAACAGAATATAGCAGACATGACCCTGGTGGGGTTTGAACCTGAGCTCTGTGTATTTCTAGCTGTGTAGTCTGGGATGAGCTGTTTAACCCATTTGAGAAAATTCTATTGCACTGGATTTGAGGATGACACTGAGGTCCATCCTCACTCTGGCATGCTAGATTGGGGGGTACTTGAGGAAGTTTTGATGGTCCTTTTGCCTCCTTGGATGGTTGCATTTAAAGACAAACATTGCGTGGCACTTCACCTTGCAGTCGCCGCCGTATAAATAAATATTTCCTCTTCCCAAACCCCTTCCCTGTCAAGCAACACCCTCCAGGAATGTTGATTTTTCTAACTTCCAGAACCAGAGAGCAACTTCTTAATCCGGGTTTAGTTAAACTTCCCCTACTGCTCAGGCACTTGTCGTCAAATATAAAAGAGGCAAAGAGAGGGGGTGGAAATGCTAATTAGGCCCTGTCACAATTCCAGCTACTGTTGTGAGAATTCACAGTATGCAAATCAGATTAAACCTACCCTAAGCTTCTCAGGGCTGCCAGGGCAGGGGTGAGGATTGGATTGACAATCCCAGGGTGAAAAGGTAAAAGCCAGTCCTCAGCCTCCTTCCTGGGCCCGGTTTGTCTGTCCCCTCTGCAACGTCTCCGAAGCTCCCGAGCTGACCAACACGCAGGACAAAAAGTAGAATCTGATGAGATGTGTGTGTGGAGTGTGTTAAATAAAACACACTCTGCTCCTCAATGTTGCAGCTGCATTAGGAGTAAAAGTGAGCTAATGGCTTTAAACACACACACACACACACACACACACACACACACACACACACAACCACCATTCAGCTCGGTATAAATGTCACAGCATCAAATACCAAATACTGAGAATTATTAACGTAAGTGGCCTCCTATAATAAAGCTCATTATTAATAGGCCTATTAGCTCAGCGTTCATTTGAACTGACAGCAACTTCTTTCTACAGCAGCTGTATGCTCCCTTTTTACATCCAAGACCCCTTCTGACATCTCGATGTATATTAAGAGGCAGAGAATAGGGTGGGGGGATGGAGGGAGGCGTGATGAAAGTAATGCAGATTATCTTAAAAGAAGAAGAGAGATGAGGAGTTACTATTTATTGAGCGTGCATTATAAACTAACAGAGAACATTACTGAGCACATATCACAGGCAAGCATGTTACAGGTGTTATTTTATCCAATTCCCAGAAAATACAGGACACCAGTTAAATTTAAATTTCAGATAAACAGTGTTCTTTGGGTTTTTTTAAAATATTAGGTATGTACCAAATATTGCATGAAACAGACTTTTACTAAAATCATTTGTTATTTATCTGAAATTTAAATTTAACTGGGTGTCTTGTATTTTTACTTGCTAAATGGAGAGCAAGTCCGATTATTATCCACCCATACAAGTATGGGTACTGAGGCTTAAAAGGACAAAGCCCAAGGTCAGCTCCCATTTGGGGATAAAATTTCTGGCCTTGAATCCAGTGTGTTCCAGAATGCATCTCTTACCACTATCCCCAGGAGGCTTTCTACCCATGGGCTGCTATGATGCACACAGCTCAGTACAAGTGTTGCCTCATTCATTTCCCCAGAGTTGGATGTAGCTGCTTTTACTGTACCCATTTTGTGGTTGAAATTGAAGTTCCAAGCTGTCAATTGACAGGAGAGAGTTATTTTGGTCATTCATTGAGCATTTACTGAGCACCTACTCCACCACACCCTGGGATATAAAATTCAGATGTAGCTCAGTCCTCAAACCTCAGGAGCACAGTATATGGAATAAAGCATGTTCTCAGATCGGGAAATGAAGTGAACAGTGCGACAAGAACTGTAATGACTCCTGCAGCGGCTAAGCTGCTATGTGTTCCTCTTTTGAAAAAGGTTTCATCTGGTGAAGACCTTTTAGGAGCACATATCACAGACTGATTATTAAAAACAATCTTAGAGAAGACTTTGGATTTCTATATGCAAAAACAATGTTCTATTTTCAGCTTAAAAATCCCAGCGGAATGAATCGGTAAGTGAAAAATATGAGAAATTTAATAAATGGGAATCTGCAGAGACCAGTTTAATATCACACAGAAAATAGCATGAAAAGGTGGTCACCCCTCATTCATCAGTCTCAGCTCAGGATCCAATGACAGCGAACAAATTATTTGACATTTGTTTAGTGAATATGTATTAATATCCAGCATGTGCCAAGCACCATAAAAGAAAACCACATACCTTCCGTCAGGGAATTATAGTTGTTTCTACCCTCTCTGACCTTCATTTTCCTCATCTGTAAAATGGGAATAATAAAAATATTTACATCATAGGGCAGTTCTGAGTATAAAATGTGTTAAAACTCCTAAAATAAGACCTGGCATATGCTATGTGCTCACTAAACATGAGCTCTCATTCTTATTTGTTGGGGGCTGACAGAATTGCATGGGGACACACTAATATTACATACTGACATTATGGTGTGACAGGGATTATTTGGGGTTGATGCATGGTGACATGAGACTAGTGAAGTCAGCCTCCCAACAAGGCCCTAGAGACATAAGAAAGCTTTCATAGATGACAAGATGGGTCTTTTCCCAAAAGGAAGGAGAAAAAGGCATTCCAGCTTAAAATGAGCTAACATTCATTGATTAATTGAGCTAGGCACTATTTCTTTGTACAGATAAACAGGCTGTCTATGGCAGATCTGGTATATGGACACATGGTGTGATTCTTGCTCCTGATCATTCTCTCTTGACCAGAATGGCGGGTGACCTGAAGCAGCTGGTGCCCAGTGAAAGTGGAAGGGACATGGAGACTGGATTTGGGGGAAGGGACCAGACCAGGGGACAGCCTCAAAGCTCAGGTAAGCTACTGACTTTTTTCTATGGGTGATGGAGGACCAGCAGATAACATGGGAACGGGGGATGACTTCCTCAGAGTGAGCATAATAGAAATAAGAAAAAGTGATCTGGAGAGAGAGAGAGAGATTCACATACACACACACACACACACACACACACACGAGGAAGGTGGGGAAAGAGAGGGAGAGAATGGACGTGAAGCTTCCAAGTTAAGTCTTCTTTATGCAGCTATGAACTCCAGTGTTTTGCCAAGTACCTCTCAATTTTGTTTACAAAATATCTGTGGGCTTATCATTCAAAGGGAGACAGATTTCTAAACGATTTCTTTGTCTTCTAAAAGTGGTTGAAGTTTTGTAAACCATCTCTTTTTACTTAATTGCTGAGGTTCTCTACTTTCTACCACTAAAGTACATAGGTAATAGCTTTCCTTCACCAAAGAGATTCTCTGAGAAGATGAAGACTCCAGGAGTAATGAATCGAAAACCCTAGGCTCACTCACTCATACTTTAGTTATTTATGTATTATTCATCCATTAAACCAGCATCCCATCCGCTGATCTTCCTGTCTTTCTGTCTGTCCAATCACTCACCTTTCTGTCTACCCATGTTTCCACCTGTGTCTCCGTCCACCTACCATCCACCCACTCGTTCATCCATCCACTTGATTTCATTCACTAAATGCTTGCTGAGAGCATCAGCTATGCACGGGCGCAGTATTAGGACTGACTGAGTGCAGCCCATTTCCCACAGGCTTTCACAGCTCACAGAACAAAACAAAACAAAACAAAGCAAAGCAAGCAAACAAACAAATAAAAAGCAAGTAAGCAGCCACGTTACAGCTTCTTTAGAGGTTTTAGTCACAAAGATATTTTCAAAATCCAGCAGCACGACAAGGCAAGGAGTGCTCAGCTCTGGGTTACGAAGAAGACTTCGGCCTCCATCGGGAAGGTTGCTTGACACCTGTCGGAGCTGTATCAGCAAATGGAAAGTGGTTGAGGCAGTGTTTGTTCTATTTGGCATCCATCCCTACTATCCAAATCTCAGGTGTTTTTGGAGGACAAATGCCTTTTCTCCATGAAACTGCTACAGAGTCATCAGCACAGCAGGCTCCTGTGAAAAAGGCGTCATCTCACCACTCCTCTAGCTGTGCTGTATTTTGAGAAAATAATTTACTTCCCTCAGGGCTCTCCTCACCAACACTCTGCCTATTCAGCAGCGAGGTGCCTAAGGAGTGGTTGACATGAGACTTCTCTTCAGACCTGTGGGGGGGGGGTAGGAGGTTGGGGAGCTGGAGAGCCAGCTGATGCTCTCTAACTGGTGCCTTGTGCATGTCTCACGGTCCCAGTCAGCACATTCTAACCAGAGTGATGGGGCCATTGCATTGAGCTTGTTGGTACAAAATGAAGGTCATGACTAAACTTGAGACTCAGAGCTGGAGCCAAAATGCTAAGAAGTTACCACAGATGAGAACAGGAGACACCCATCAAGTATCCAACACTGACCCCCTTTTTACTTAGCTACTTTTCATTTAGTATGGTTAATGAATTAGCACTGCTAAGCAAATGGCAGAACCCAGGGAGTTTGGCTTTTGGATGCAGCAAATGCCTCAGCTCCCTGGATCTTTCGAATGATTAAAAAAGACACCAAGGATCCCTCTGCACTTCTCTTTTCCTATGGACTTGGGGAGCTTTCCACTTTTCCTGGACCAGTGAGGGAAACTTTGTACCTGTAGGGCATCACTTCATTGCATTTGAATTCCAATGATTAAAGAGCTAATTTTCTAAGTAGGAGATGGACATGGTGCACTTGCTTGTGAATGTGGATACTTTGAATTTATTTAAGAGCCTGCAAGATTTGAGAGCTGTCCCTCCTGTATGGGTACATGCAGAATAATCCAAATCAAATGTGAAGATGAGGACAGAGAGTAAAGGAGGAAAGGATCAGGAAGTGAAATGATATGACCTTCTGCACCCTCCCTGAGTCAGACCAAATGGCCCTCCCTTTGCCATGATCCCTAAACTATTGCTGGCTGTACTGCTGCCACTACACACTAATACTTCCCCCTACACTGCTCACCCATGCACCTGACCATGAGCTCCTTGAGGATAAGGGTATTATTTTAATCACCTTTGAATTCCTAGCACCCAACAGCACTTGGCAAGGAGTAGGCAGTCCCTAATGTTTGTTGTGTGAATGGAAAAAAGATGAAAGGAATCCAAGTGATTGATAATGTTACAAAGATCAAAATGATATAAGCCATGAAGAACCACGTGGAGATGAGTCTGTGTGATTAGGTAGTTTAACAGTGGTCATGAAAGGAATCATCAAACTTATACATCACCTACTCAAAATATGTTCTTTGACCAGCAGCATCATGATCCTGGAAACATGTTGAAAATGAAAATTCTCAGTTCCCATCCTAGATCTAATGGATCAGAATCTATAGATGTTGAGCTGTCTTTGTATTAACAATCTCTCCAAGAGCTTGTTATTCACTCTCAATTTGAGAAGCACTAGAATAACAGTAAGTGAAATAGTCAGTTAGGGTATTCCACCAAAACAAGTGGAAAACAACGTTTATAACTAGTCTTCTAGAGTCAGTGCTGTCCACAGTTTTTCTGATAAACTTTTGGTGGATTTCACAATGGAAGAAAGGAAGGGGAGGAAGGAAAGATTGAAAAAAAGTGTCTTCTTATGTGAATCAATTATATGCTGTTTGCTCTGGTGGCCATTTCTCACCGTTAGAGTTGCAATTAACATGGAAACCTCTTCAGGTCTGGATTCCATGGGCAGGATCTTCTCTGCACTAGAGGAAACTGGGGAGTTTTGCCTTTGATCATGGAGAGGCCTGTGTTCAAGGAAGGGTTTGCTTTGATGTCCTAGCTGAAGTGCAGAAAAGATTAAACTGGCCTCTCACTGTGGTCTGTTCTGATGACCATAATGATCTCATAAGACCCGAGCCTTCCATGTACAAACTGTGCAGCATAGGTTACTTTATTAGTATTTCTGAGATTCAGTTTCCTCATCTTCAAAAATGAAATAAGACCCACTGGATAAAGTTGTTGTAAAGATTAAATGAGTCAACAAATAGGAACGTCCCTAGGATTATGCCCAACACTCAGTAGAAACTTATTATGGCTAAATATAGATGAATCGGGGGCTGGATCTATAATATCTAGGATATTCCCCAGGGTGATGAATGCTAGTTGCCACAACAGATCAATCCTGAAATCTCAGTGGTTTAACACAGCAAAGGATTTTATTCCCACTCCCATTACAAGCTCAACACCAATTGTGGGAGATCAGGGATGGAGGGAATTGTTCCGCAGAGTCACTCAGGTATCCAGGCTGGTGAATTCATCATTACATAGTTGATCTACTGAAAACACGTGGCCATGTGTGTGGTCATCATGGTAATGGAAGAGAAGAGGTTGTGAAAGCAGGTCTATGCCCAGCACAGTCTATGTCATTTCCTCTCATGGTCAACTGGGCAGAACTTGGCACATGGTTTTCCATGTTGATGGCTTCTTCACATCTCCTCGGTGTTCATTGCTTCACTGCCTGAGAGTGCAGACCTCTGAGAGCAGCCACAGCCGATGTTGAAAGGAGAAGCAGTGGATAAAAACCCCAGCTTTCTCACCCTGTGTCAAGGCAATTCTGAGACTCATTTTATCCTGACTCCCAGAGTCCCCAGTAGCATCAAGCTCCAGCTGACCACAGTGGCAGCTGGTTTGATACTGTACTTGATTTACTTGTCTTTTACTCTCTTCCCCTCCCCTACTAGTGTCACCAAAAAACATCTGCTTAAGATACTACTACCCTATCGATCCTTGTCTTGAGGAACCCACACCTTATGAAACCATCCCACTACAAGGTGGGGAATGCAGAGGAGCACATGGAATATTTGAAATCCACTGTCTCCACCACACCCACCTGTCCAATAAAATGCCCCCACCCAAACTCATGGCACAATGAGAGATGCCTGCCAGTTTGCAATCTATTTCTAAGTTCCCAGAGTTGGAAGAGAAATGGAAAACCTCTGGTTTCAGCGAACTGATTCTTAGTGTGGTATATCTGAATCAGCTGCATAACGAGGCTTTGCAATCACCTCCACCCTCCTTACACTAATGCTCAGCTGTGATTAATGAAGCGAAACCCATTGTATGGACAGGAACAGCGACTCAGGGCTAGTCACTTCCACTCAATTGCACTTGATATAACATTCCAGCAATCCCCTATTCAAAGTCCAGGGCTTTTTTTTTTTTTTTTTTTCTTTCACTTTTTTATTTTTCTTGTCTCTTCCTATTATGACTAAGACCAAAGTTATTCATCCTGGTATTAGGCCCTCAATTCCTGTCTACACATAAAAGAGCAGGAAGAAGTGCTGTGCTGCTCAGGGATTTAAGCTGCTACTTAACATTGAATCTTCTTGGCTCTTGATTTAAAGCCTTTCAAACCCTTTTTAAGAGAGAAAGTCATTTCTCATTCTGAAATTAATATCCTCAGTCTTCATTCCCACCTGAAGGAAGTCATATGAGGCTTAGAGCATGTGTATGGGCCAGAATCACCAGGAAATAATTCAGCATCATTCATTCATTCATTCATTTATTGACCATACATTCATTGAGCATCTACCATGTGCTCGACACCAAGATGGCTAAAGATGGTTCTCATACCCATGAGAATTGTGCAGCCTCATAACGGGGTTGCAAAATGCACATATATAGCTAATACAAAACAAAGAGTGATAGGTACCTAAAAAGAGTATAGTCCAGAGAGAGGAAAAATCCCAGTTCATTAGGATTAAAGTGTGTATAGAACCCAAAGGATATTTATTCATTCATTCATTTATTTAAAACAATGTTGGTCATTTACCATGTGCTAGAAAATGTGCTAGTCCTAGGGACAGAATTCACTGGTAAAAGTGATGCAGTTCCTATTCCCCTGCAACGTTTTCTGGAATGGAAAGGTGGCTACTGTTTGAACATGTGGAAACATATCAGATGGTTGAGGCATGGGGAGATTGAGGACTCTGCAGGCAGAAGGAACAATGAGAGCTCAGAGCTGCAAAGTGGATATGGGCAAAAAAAGTTCATTCAGTGGGATAGAAAGGCCTGGAGTCATGTATGAAAGGACATTGGGCTGATCTCAGATCTTTGGGTCATATTTTGGAGGAATTGGCTGCCAGTCCAAAGACCCTCTGAAGCTGTTTCAGCCAAAAAGAATTGTGATTGCAGGATATCCCTGGCAGGAAAAAAGAAAGATGGAGACGGAAGACATGAACATAGCAAGAAAGAAGTTCCCACAACAGAAATGAAAAGCACCAGGACCTGAGCCAGGGCAGGACACAGTGATGAGTGATATGGGGACACTGTGGAGGTGTTACTGAGATGGGCTGTGTGGAATTGTAACGGCCAGGGTATAGCTGTTGAAGTTCAGAGAGAAAGATGGGACAGAGACTGGGGGTGCTCTGATATCTGTTCTCCCTCATCCTGGACACAAGGATGGCCTCCTTTTCTAGCATCTGCAAGAAATCGGCATGGCCACATGACTGAGTTCTGGCCAATAGAATATGAGCGCAAGTCTCGTACATCACTTCCACACCTAACCTGTAAAAAGACCCTACCCACGTGAGCCACACTCACCGCTGCCATCTTCCATCAGAACAGAGAGACCAAGATTTGAGAGGACAGTGGAGCCAAAGACAGGAGGAGACAGAGTCTCCTTTTTGCCTACAGCAAGGATCTGTAAAGGACCAGAGAGTAAACAGCTCAGGCTTTGTGGGTCATATTGTCTCTGTCACAGTCACTGTCACGACTACTCAAGTCTGTCATGGTAGCTCAAAAGCAGCTTTAGATGACACATGAGTGAATGGCATGGTTGTATTCCAATAAAACTTTATTTATAAAAACAGGTGACAGGCTGGATAGGGCGTGTGGGTCACAGTTTGCCAACTCCTGACAACTCAGAGTGAAGAGCTTGCTCCTACTGACCTCATTGGACTATGATAGAGAGAGGCAAGATGTGAGCTGCTATCTATTAAACTTCTGAGACCTGGGGGTTTTGTCCTATCAGTTTAACTTAGACTTATACAAGAGGAGAGAAAAAAAGTCCATAAACATCCCATGCTCCTCAGTGAAAAGGCCAGAACCTATGGAATATAGCATGTGAAATGCCACTACAGGTTTTAAACAATCTGCTAAGTGTGATTGTGACTGGGAATTTATAAGGGAAGAGACCCAAAATGCCTAGAAAATTCTGAAATGACACAGCCTATGAAAACTACAAGGATCCAGTCCTGTATTTCATTGCTTAAAAGTGGAGTGAGTTGACGGCTAAAGCCCCCTGTTTAGGACATGGTGTGATAATTGGGGTTTAGACACATTCGTTTACTGATAGGAAATTCTGCCGTCTGCATTCCAGAATTCAAAAGGAAGAAGGGAGAAAAGAAATCTTGGATTTGTGCCAGGTGGAGAACTGAAGAAATCTGTCAGCAAGCCCTCAGGTAACAATATCATAATTTAAAAACTTTTCTAGCAGTGGGGGAGTAATTAATGATGCCACTTTTCTATTTTCCTATTTCCATTTCAGCCAAGCAGAATTCACCGAGTGAGTGTGTGTGAGTGTATGTGTGTGTCACACACACATGTGCATGCAAACCCAAAGTTGGCATGGGTAGAGGAAAGGAGAAGCATGTAGCAGTAAGTTTTTTAAAGTGGATTTATTTACTTGAGAGCCATCATTAAACAGGGGCCACATTTTTGACCCTGTTGCAACTTGCATGTTCCTTGAGGTGTTTTCATCGGCCTTTGGACTCTAAGACAAGTTGATAGACCGCCCCAAACCATCCATCCACAGCAGCATTCTTGCAGGATGGATTTGAAAGCCTTCCTGATTTATTTGGGTTTGAAAGGAAAGAAGACAAAAGTATCATTCTTGTTGGCAACCACACTGCCTTCTCTTTGAGAGACTTCCCCTCGTGCCTTAATGACAGGGGGATTTCAAGGCCTCCCCAATGCCCAGTGACAAACATTCCAGTATGAGGTCACCCAGAATATCTCACTTTCTCTCTAAGACACTCTAAGTTTCTCTCTAAGGCACTAGGAGATTAATAATCCATGCACCATCTCACTTATACTGTGATTCTAAAATGATTTTAGAATTAGTCTGGAAAATATATGTGAGAGTGTTAAGAGCAAGAGGCCAATTCTTAGGTTATTCGAGCCAAAGTCCAGTTCTACAGTAAGTGGCTGTGTTACCACTGACATTTCTGTGCCATTCTTTGGACCTCAGTTTCCCCCTGCAGATGTATGTATTGAAGGTTGGGTTTGATCCATGTTTTCCATAATGTGTTCTAACAAATGTTAATAGAAGGTTATGTGGAAAAGTTTTCAATGATTAATTCAATCAGGAGTTGTGCTTCAGTGCTAGTAAAAGAGACCAGAAATGCCAGTAGTTTAAATAAGGTAGAAATATATTTTCTTTAGAACAAAAGAAATACAGAGTTAAGCAGTCCTGGGATGGCTTGATGAGAAACCCAGATCCTTCCATCTTTCATCTCCATCATCTTTAACAATGGCTTTCATCTTCAAAGTCACTTTGTAGTTCAAAATGGTTGCTAGAGTTCCAGCCATCACATCCACATTCCACGGAGGGACAAGGAAACATGAATCATGGTAGACAGAATGGAACTTATCCTAGATAAATCGGCTCCTTTTAAATAGTCTTTTCTGAAGTCCCTAATGAAAATTCTGTTCTTATGTCATGGACCTACTCAGCTGCAAGAGACACAGAAAAAGACAGTATTTCATCTAGGAGTGTTACCATCGAAAGATCTATCACCAAGACAGTTGAAGAGAATGATGATTCACTGGCAACTAGCAATCCCTGCCATAGTGGTGGAAGAAGGGTAAAATATGCTGGGTTACAGTTAAGTAAATTTTTTTGCTGCGTTTTTCAGAGATTTCTATTTGCAAATGCACATTGTGACTTTCCAGTATGGGATGTTTCCCATAATTATGTGATGATAGATTTCTTTCATTTCAGGGCATCACATGAAATTAACAGTCTAAGAAATAACTTTGAGGATAACTGCAGGAGATGATCTCAAGTGTCCTTCATTATTGACAAGGTGTTACATACATAATCTAGATAAGAGTTCTGTCTTCCTCACCAGATCCCTTGAGAGAAGCCCAGATTCCCTCTATCCTTTTCTTCCTGACATCCTTCTGGGTGCACTTGATAATCTCAGATGTGATGCTGGAGCCCGTGGTGGGTATCACTCTCCCTGTACTGAAGGGGACATGTGAGGATCTCTTCTCTTTCATTGTCATATTTAGTCATGCATTGGTGGGTTTTTACTGAGATGAGATCATGGGGGTGTTTGGCAGCAAAGTCTTGATTTGATTCACATCATGTGAGGATGTAATTGGAAGCAATCAGAATGAAGTGTCCCATTTTAGGAAAAGCCCTTTGTGCAGCAAAACTTACTGACAGCGTAGTCATGATTTAAAGGGACATTGTGAATTAAAAAAAAAACAAAAACAAAATAAGTCAAGAAAATAGGAAAACCACTTGGCCATGTGTTCCCTTTATGCAAGGCTCTGTGTTTGTTCCATCGACAGCGCGATGACACATGATGATGTCAACTTGCAATTTTAAGTTTCGAAGTTTTTCAAGGGCATCACTGTCTCAGTCATACAAATCTATTGAGTTCCTACTATGTGTGAAGCCTGTTAACTTTGTCCTTTGGAAGCTCACAGTGAAGCAGAAGAGGATAATGTTAAGCAATAAAGTCAGAAAAGAGTTCTGGAGATCTTCACAGACTCGCAGATGATGGATGGAGGAAGATGCCTGGTGAGGAGGAACCTGAATTCCAAAATAAGACATGCATGTAACCGATTCTTGCTACAACATTTCCTAGACCTTGAGCAAGTTATTGAACCTCTCTATGCCTCAGTTTCCTAATCTTTAGAATGGAAAAAAGAGAAGTTTCTATCTCATAGGACAGCATTAACTATCAACCAAAACAGTGCACCTAGCTTTTTACCTGGCATGTGAGCAAACAGCAATGGCGTTCTTGTTGTTTTTAATGTTATTTACTATCCTTGTGATTTACATGACAGAATAGCAATGGGGTTACACAAAGGAGAGAAGAACAGTTCTGTTTGGGGAGGGGGACTGAGTGAAGAATAACTTTATGTCATAGAACCTTTGAGTGAGTTGCAGAAAAAAGAATGTTCTAAGAGATGAAGATCTTTCAATGGTGATCTAGACCAGCTTGTCAAAGGAAACACCAGACCTAATTTGTGGTCCAGTCCATGGTGGTTTTCACATTGACCGCATGCAGCCAGTTCCAGCCAGTTCCAGTCAGCAGACATACTGGGGCTTACTTGAGCCAGCCAGCAGGGCAGAGGATTCTCTCTCACTTGATGACCCACCCAGTCCCACTGGGCTTCTTACCTGGCATACCTAAATGTTTACATGCCTGACCATTTTCTAGGGGAAAATGTTGCTACAAAGACAGACAGTGGCTAAACCCTATGGGAGGGGTGACATCTGGACCAAAAGACTCACAATGAGGTCAGTCTTCAGGAAGGTGAACAGGATGCAACGTGGGCCGAGTAGACCAGGGCAGGGCTGTGGAGCTAGCGTGTGGCTGCAGTGTGCTCGCTCCACAGAGCCACTCACAGCTGATCACCGCTGTCCTTAACCACGGGGTGACCTTGGGCAAGTGGCTTCCTCCCTCCACCAGCCTCCAGTTTCCTCATCATAAAATGAAGACGTGGGCTAATGACGTCACTATGATTACTTCCAGAGCTCTGATTCCAATTACACAGTTCTCTAGAGGCAGGACAGAAGGGTTTTGTCAGAAGAAAGATTACTTCTTCATGCATAGATCCACATATGCTATCCAGAAGCTTCTGGGGTTCTTGGAATTCCTTGCAAGAAGTCCCACTATCCGAAGAATACTTCCCAACACCACAGTTTCTTTTAATAATCAGTTACATCATCTTTCTAGAAACTACCACCCACAGCCTCACCACAGATGGGTTGTTTGTAAAAATGAAGTGTTTGGATGTCAAGGTCACCCAGAGTAATGCAGCACAGTAATGTTAGGTCTGGGCCTCCCACCTCTGGGCCTCCTTTCTTTTTGGAGGAGATGAGCTTTCAGCTTTTAAAGATGCAGATGAGCTTTCAGCTTTTAAAGACGTTTCCATGCCCAGCCGCATACTGTGTGTGCTGACAGGCTTAGCAATGCCGCACACACCTTGTTCACAAAATGCATAAAAGAAAACAACTAAAGTGGAGCTTTTGTGATGAGCATGCTATTAGCAGTTTTTATATATTTTTGTTTTATTTTAAACTTTCTTGAAGATATTTAACTGGTTTGTCCTAAGTCCTGTGCCTCCTTGTCGTTCCCATTTCTATAATGGGAGTATTAATCGTTGACACTTTTTCATGTGATCTGGGAAGGATTATGTACATTAGAACCTACATAAGCTATGATGAAGTCCCCACCTGCCAGCGCCATAGGAGATACAGAGTTGTGCACTGAAAAACATTCTTCTCCAGGCAGCCTATTCAAAGGTCTTGAAAGTGAATGTCATCTCTGTTGAATCTTCATGTGTGACAGTTACCACAGTGGCCGGGAAGGATTTCTGGTGTTGGCTAAACTCCTAAAGCCACACTCAGCTGCCATACAACTTAGGCAGTCTGTATTAAAGCCTAAATCTGTAATTTGAGGGTTATCATAATTTTTATGGGATTGCTATGATGATTAAATGAAATAGCAGACGCTGTCATAAAGTAAGGACCAAAAAAACATTGATGTCTTTCTTCCTTCTCTCCTATTGGCAGAATAGCTTTATTCATTAAAGTATCTTTCTAAAATGTAATTCATTTATTTGCTTGGAGATCTGAAAACTTAACACCAGTAGATGGACTGTTTTTTTTTTTTTTAATTAACAAATCTATATCAAAATATCTATTGAGTTTATAAAGCTGTTCTACATACCATGGGAAACAGAGTCAATTCTTATTCTAAAGGAGCTTAGTTGGAACAGCAAAGTAGAAATACACGCATCGTTGAATGACTGTACAAATCTGGGATATTAGAAGGGGCACTTTATGGTCATTCAGGATCCCTGGATCAACAGCAGAATGACTGGCATGTTGGTATGTGTATGAGCTCCTCAGTGCCTTCGCTTTTTATATCTGCATCCCCTGGGCTTATTGATTACGACACACAGTAGGATATCAGTGAATGTGTCCTAGGTGGACAGATGAGTAGATGGGTGGATAAATGAATAAGTAGTCTACTTTCTTTTCCTTTTTGTGTTTTCACTGTGACCAGCATTAGGCTCACAGGTTCTATGGATCAGCAATAGGAAGAAGGCAGAGCAGGGGTAGCTGTCTCTGCTCCAGGATGTCTGGGATACACGCTGGAATACTTGAGAGATGAGTGCCTCAATGGCTGGAACCATCTGGGGTTCCTTTGTCCACACATAGGCTCTCAATATGGCAACGCCTACATGCTTCTTTGTGCTGCTTGGACTTCCTCCCAATATGGAGCTTCTAAGAGTGACATTTCAAGAAAGAGCCAGACTGTAACCCTTTCCTCCTATAGTGTGGGAGATCACACAGTATCACTTTCATCCTCCATGGATTGGGCCAATTGCAAATGCTGCCCGGGTTCCAAGGGAATGACCCAAAGACTCTGCCTCTTGATGGGAAGTGACAAAGTTTTGGAAGAGCATATGAAACTAGAGCTATTGTGACCATTCTGAAAATCCTCCACAAATATGACAAATATGAATGGATGAATGAATTCTGAGTTCAGACTCACTGGAGTTTGTGCAGAGGCGGGGTAGTTAGAACATATTTTTCAGGAGAGTTGGGGTGGGGAGTTTGATCAGGGTGTTGAAAATGTAACAGAATTTCAAATGTCAGGGGAGCAGGGCTCCTTGGTTACTTATGATCAGAAGGAATGACTTCACGGAGCACAAAGCCAGTCAAGGTTAATTGGTGTGTTAGTCCATTTCTGTTGCTGATAACAAAATACACGGAGCTGGATGATTTATAAAGATAATGAAATTTGGGCCAGCCCTATGGCTCACTCGGGAGAGTGCAGTGCTGGTAGAGCCAAGGCTGTGGGTTTGGATCCTACATAGGGATGGCCGGTGTGCTCACTGGCTGAGCGTTGTGCAGACCACACCGTGCCGAGGGTTGCGATCCCCTTACCGGTCAAAAATAAATAAATAAATAAAGATAATGAAATTTATTGCTTACAGCTTCTGAGGCTGGAAAGTCCACAGACCAGGGAACACAGCTGATGAAGGCCTTGGTGGTGGCAATAGTGACCCAGGGTCTTACATTGCAAGATGGTGGAACAGAGAGAGCAGAGAGTAACCTCCTCATTCCTTCTCCTTTTAAAGCCCTCAGAACCATGCCCTGACCACCATTTTTAATCCATTCACTACTGCAGGGTCTTACAATTCAATCACCTCTTCAAGGCTCCACCTTTCAATTACCATCATAGGACATCCCACCCTCTTAACAGTCACAGTGCGGGGGCTATGTTTCTATTACATAAAGTTTGGGGGATACAGTTCAAGCTTCACTGAGTTTTGGGGGCACATAATGCATTCCACTACAATGGGTTGACTGAAGAACTGGAATCATGTGAGAAAAAAATACAGGGCAACGAGGCTGGAGGAAGCCTGGAAGCTGGTGGCCATAGGCCTTGGAGGCTGTAGCAGGAGCTCAGGTCACCACAGCGCACTCAATGCCTGAAGATGGTGGAGAGACACACAGGCCTGATTCAGGTGAGCACAGAGTGAATGAGCAGAGAGAGGGGGAGAGGAAAGGAATGGGCACAGAGGGTTGAATTTTATGACTCTGGGGGAAGGCTTCTGGGGGACAATTACTCAACTGGTTTCATTTAACATGACACTTAAACCTTTTCTTTCTGAAGGCTACAGAAAAGGGAAGGAATTAATACATCCATTTTCTTTAACATTGCGGCCAACACAGAGGCAGAAAGCGCTCTCTGCGGAGATCCATGTAAGGTCACTGCATTTACCCAGCTCTGTCCCCCGAGCTCAGCAATCGGGCTGACATGGGAGGAGCTTTTATTTTTCTCTCTCATGCTAATTGAATGTGTAGATAGAGAGGTGGTAAAGTGACTACATTAAAATGAAATATGTCTCTCGAATACCTGCTTTATCCACGCTCTTACCTAATGCCCTCCACGCCAGCAGAATGATAACTTTTTTTCTGGCCAACAAAACCCATCTTCAGTTATGATTTCTCTTTGTCTCTTTTCATATCTCCTAATGGAAACATTCCAGTAGCTGCTGGCTAGAAAATTAGCCATCTGAACTCTGATTCTCCTCTCTCTCGTTTTCTTTCTTCCCATGTCTCTCTCTTCTCATCAGATTAGTGAGAAAATTCAGCATTGAATCCTTTTCAAACTCTTCACTCTGCGCAGCCTGGTTAACACATGGAAGGGGCTAAGATTAAACCTTAATTTAACTCTGTCTCTCACCCAAACATCACCAGACTCCTGGCCCAGTTTAACTTTCAATCATTCTCAAGCAAGTCTGGAGAAGTGCAGCTCCACGCTGCCTGTGTCTCCTCGATGACCTGCCTCGCCTGGTCAAACGCCTCATGGTGAAATCCAAGATGGCATTAGGGAGGTGAAGGAGGGTGAGAAGAAATGAATATTTATCGAGTTCCTGGCATATGCCAGGCACTTTAAATGCATTATCTCTTTTGATGGAACAGCCCCAATGAATAAATATCTGTATCTCTATCTTTTTAAAGAGAGAAACTGAGGCTCATAGAGGGTAACTATCTTGGGTCTAAGATAGTGCAAGAGGGTGTATGTTTACACCAATAGTAAGCAATAGTGTCATGATTTTCTAGCACTGATTGTCACAATGTTTCAACTGTGCACAAGGCTGGATTAGCCACAGGAATGCTCGGTGAGCTACAGGAACCCAGTGATCAGAGTTTCAGAAACCCTCGCAGTAACCCTTTCAGATAAGAAACTGATGCTCAAAGGCTCAGCACTTTCTCGCCCTTCACAGACTTAGGAAGTGGAAGAGTTGAGACTGGAATTCAGCTCTGCCGTGGCTCAAATCTCATGCTGTTTGAACCAGAATAGTAATTTTGAATATCTTCACCACACCTAACCCACCTAGATCCAAATCATACTCTCTCCATTTCACTTTAGGCCTCCTGGAATACGTGATATTTTTCCATTCAAACTCAAATTAAAGAAAATGTGAGGGCCAACATGCCTTCCAAAAAGCAGCTTGATATAATGGAAAGAGTTGGTTGTGTTTTTTTGTTTTGACAGATCGAGAATAGTAATATTAACTCTAATAGGATCAAGCAAGTCAAGAGATGGGACAGGAGCTCAGACCAGATCTGCCTCTGGAGTGGGAGTTCTAGTCCCAAGAAGGAAGAACATGGTACCCAAAGACTGAGGAAGCGGGTAGCAGGCCAGGTAAGAGGCTGCTATCCAACACTGGGGAATTTCAGAAAATCAGAGGGCACAACCCAGGGATAGAGCTTATGACATTCAGAAATCCAGCAAAGACAATAATTCAACATTAGGTGGATCCTCCCCAAGTTAACTGAATGAAGACGTGTTCATCATGGGTGTCGTTCAATCATATTAGCCAAATATACTTTATTTTATTTTATTTATTTATGTTAACAATCTTCTTTACGAACATTATTGAATGTATATAAACATTTTGCCTCCAAAGGATTATTACGCAATCATTATAAAATGTGGGGGAAAAAAAATTGGGGACAAAGGAAAATAGCTTTTAGTCCCATGTCCCTCCCCTCCATACATGAGAGGATACAAAATTGTTCTCTCTCTGAATAAATTTATGTGTGTAAAAAACATGTAGAATAAATCATATCACATGACTCCAGACAGTATAAAATTCGAGGACTTTTTTCTTATTATTAATATCTGCTTTTGTTTTCACTTTTTTCATAAGATATATCTATTTTTTAAAATTAGCCTGTATTATGATATGAAAGATCAGGGCCAGGAATCTGGGGCACAATAGGCTGTGAGTGGGGGCAGCAGGTCCTGCCATGTGCTGTTGGTGGATTTGGGTACATTGAGCCTGGGCAGTCAAGAGGCAGGACGGAGAGAAACTGGTATGATTGACACCTGTTCTGCTCCAGACCCAGGACACAGGCTGTCTCACTCAACCTTCTCAATGGCCTTGCTAAGTACCTGTGATCATCCCCGTTTAATAGATGTGAACTTAGAAGTTAGTAAATATGAAACAGCACAGCCAGATTCAGTCAGCTCAAACCGTAACAACACGTAACATTTACAGAACACTCCCGTGCCTCAGCAAGTGCTAACAAGGTTGCACCCGAGCATCACTTTAGTCGTGGCTGCAAATCCACGTGGCAGGCACATACTTTCCTTGGTTCTACAGATGGGGACATGCAGCACAGTTGACCCAGCGTCCCACAGATGAAAAGGGTGGAGTCAGGACTGGGCAGTGACCCCAGAGTGCATCCAAAAGGACTTCAGGACGACACCAGCAATGTCCACAGCGAGCAAGATCAGGATTCTAAAGCAGAGTTGTCAGTCTCAAAAGACTGTATTCTTTTCAGTACAGTTTCTTTGACTAAACAAATGTGAGAAAGTGAAACAGCAAGCAAAGCAACGGAAAGCCTGTTATTTCATTTCAGCTCAACCGCTGGTGCGTTAGGTGGCCCCAGTCAGTCCTGTCTGGGATTCTATTTAATTTCCCGCGTAATGGAGAAGGGTTGTGATTTGAAAACCTTTCAGATTACTTCCTAGTCTAACATTATTAGGAAACACATCATTGCTTTGGAGTCTTTGCTAGCTCCCCATTACTTTCATGTCTTACAGTCCTTTAAGAAAGGAATATAAACTTTTAAATATTTTGAACTATTTTACTAGGAAATAATTTTAGGATCACAAGAAAGTAAAAAAACAGTCCACCCCGCTTCCCCCAATGACTACCAGGAGAGATTGACATTGGCGCTATTAACTAAATACAACTGATGTACTATTAATTAAACCACAGTTTATTTGGATTTTACCCATTTACATGCACTTATCTTTGAAAATCAAGTGAGGCCCTCAGGATGTGAAGCCCACCAAGCTGTCCCTCCTCCACTCCTAGCACTGATCCCCCCCACCTCGGATTTTACCCTCCAGCAAGCGTGATCTATTTACAGCTCCCAACACGTCATATGCTTTGCTGGTGTTGTCCTCTTGTTCCCAAATATCCTTTCTCCACATCGTTGCCTTCAAATGTCTCAGATCAAAAGCTGCCACCCCGGTGCTGCCTCTCCGCCTCTCTTCGCCCTATGTCCTGGCACCCTGTGTTGTAACATTGTGGCACTTGCTTGCTTGAAGGTGACCTTGGAGAATCTTTCCACCTGGGGCAGGGATTCATCTTTACTTCTTGGTCATTTCTGTGCCTGGCACCGTGTCTGAGATCCACCGTGGGGAAGAACATACAAATGTGATGTGAGATCCTAAGAGTTCTTCCTTTCATATCTTAAAGTGTGTCCTAAAAAGGAGCCTCCTTCATACTTAGAAGGCTTTCCACCAAAGGGTAATTAATTTGGAAATGAAAAGTATACATAGGATAAAGTGAAAAAAAAAAAAGAGAGAGAGAGAAAGAAGGAGGTACATAGTCAAACTATCCCTGCACTTAAGGCTGCATAGACTATTGTACCATTTAGGAGAAAAGCAAAACCGCTGTGCATATAATTGAATTTAAATGGTGAAAATAATATTCATTCTCACTATGCATTAGAGATGCTATTTTAAAATTATTTCTAATATAAACACATTCTCTCCAGCCCTCATTTTTTTCTCCTTTTTGCTCCTGCTCTTAGGCACAAATTACTGTTAAGTTGGGCTGAATAATGAATGAAAACAGTCAGTGTCGTTAATGACAAAGTGTAATATTGAGCTGATGAGACCTCTTGTTTGCAAAGCTCTCTCTCTCTCTCTCTCTCTCTCTCTCTCTTGCTCTCTCTTTCCCCCCCAAACATTCCTCAGCAAGAATCCCTGGCAAAATGATTTATATTCCACTGAGTATCTAATTGAAAGATTATGAACCCATGGAAATGTAGACGAGCAGGTCTGATATCCTAAGGAAAAAATAAATAAATAAAACAATTTTCTCTTCGGATAATCACACTTACTGGGGTATGGCAGTCTCTTGGTCTCTTGTTCAGAAGAAGAGCTTCTGTTTTAGAGCTTATATGAGTCTCACAAAGATAAGCTCTCAGCTTATTAGTCTGATCACTGCGTTTGGGAAGGGTTTGCTTGAGCAGAGGTTAATTTTGCCCTATTATGTTTGCTGATGTGCAGCATGCCTTGACGTCAATTTTCTGTCAGACACATGTTCGTGGAGATGTGAGGTTCATATATATGAACATCGTCTTGGAGAGGGCCATCCGCTGAAGGTCGAGATGATCTTCCAGCAGTAGGTAGGATGGGATAGGTCCAGGGAGGCTCTGGGAGCCCTGGGAGGGCTTGAATCCCATCTGTAGCACATTCTAGCTTTAGTTTACTACCTGGCCAGGTAGATAGCACTACTCCCTTGAGCCCTGGACTTCTGTAGATGGTATCCTACAACCTCAATTAGCAGCTGAACAGTTCGGTTAACGAGAGCCAAGTTGGAAAATAGTAGAAACCCAATGAGTAAAGTGTAACTATGCCATTTTCTTTCTTTTCTTTTTTTCGTTCTCCCTCCCATCCCCGAGTTATTTATTCATTTAACAAACCCTTCACTGAATGCCAGTCGACTGACACAATCAACACATAGCAGGTCAGAGGTTGGCCCCCAGGAATACAGAGGTCAATATACCAAGGACCCTGGCTCCTCAGAAACATAAACATCATAGGTAGGACAGAGGCAGGTAAACTACCTGCCCCCACCTGACTTCTCCCATTGGCTGCAAGAAAAACAGCCTGAGGATGAAATAAGCAACATAGAAGAGTAGGCACTGGTCACAGGGTAGGGCAGACTTCTTGGAAGCAGTATCACTTGAGCTCCAGAATTTGAGGGATGGTCTTCATGCAGATCCTATCCATGCATGTGTGTTGGGGAGGCTGGTGGCAGTAGGGGTAGATACACAGGCCTTAGTGTGTCTTGGCAAGTGAGCCCAGGGGTTGAGTCCCGAGGCTGCGGACAATCCTGACATGTGTGCAGAGGAAGGGGATGGATGCACTGAGTGATGATTTGTTCACATAGGCTGGAGAAAATTTCTGATTTACTAAAAACTGGAAGAGTCAGGAGGAGGGGGGTACAGGATAAAGACGCATTTCTCCTTCTCCTGGGGGATGGATAACTCTATAGTGACATGAGGAACATGCTCTCTGAAGGCAGGAGGCACAGGCGTCCAGGAGCAACCCCTGTATTTACAAATGTCAGGACTCAAATACACAGGGTGTGCTAGTTCCTAAGTCTCTGCATCTGACATAGATGGCTTTACAGCTGTCTCAGCGGAAAGAACAAATGGGCTTTTTCTCACCTTTATTTTTCGCTTTCCATGTTTAACAAACATTAAACATTTACCCCATAGTAATGTAGATTCTGCACTAGATAATAGCCCAGCCTGCTGCAAGCTCACAAAGTAAGGAGGAAATGACCATAACACAAGGACATAGGGCTATGCTAGCATTTTGAGCACGTGTTATGGGACATTGCTGAGTGTGTGAATACCTAAACTTAGGGTAGTCATGGAGGACTTCCTGGAAGTGCTGTTGATTTTTGTTTGTTCCAATTTTTGATAAATGAGCATAGCTTCTCTTGATTTATTTTTTCAACTAATGTTTATTGAGTCTATAGTGCCGTGGTGGAAGTAAACATTCTGGGCAATTGGGTCAATAAATCAAGAGTATAAAGTTGATAATAAAAATACCATAACAATAATAAGAACCATAAATAAAACAGCAACACCTATAATAACGTAACCAGCATTAACCGAGTGTTACTATATCCTAGGCAAGAGATAAGCAGATACAGTAATTACATCCCTATTATTACTGGAGTCTTGGGTACCAGGAGAGAAAGGAAAGGGAGTCAGAGAAGATAAGCATAGTGGCTTTGTGATTGTGACTTGAAGATGCATGCTTGATTTTAGGCCCCTTTGTATAATACCTGAAGAATTAGGCACAGAAGTTTGATTCTTACTGGGTGGTCTGGTTGTACAGACTGAACAAATGCACAGAATAGAAAGAAAGGGTCCATTTTCTGAGCACCTAGAGACAGACAGCCAGGCAGATAGAGCAGATATTTACTGAGTCTGTCCCAGGAAGGTGGGGCTACTAGTTATGGAGATGTTGGGGAGTACACCTTCTGGGGTCACGAGGGGTCTCCTTAGCCTGCCAGATGCCACAAATGGGATAGGGTTTAATGTTCTCAAGACCCCTCTAAGGCTCTGTCCACCTGATGTCACCAGCCTGAGGCCCACAGGATCCCGGACTCCTTCCCCTCCCTGATGCCCATAGGCAGTCTTTCTCAAGCCCACCCAACCCAAACTCCACTGTCTCTGCCTCCACTTCTGTCCCTTCTATTACCCTGGTCTGAGCCACCCCTCATCCTCACCTGGGTAGTGTCACCACCAGCAGACTGGTCTCTGGGCTTTCCTCTTGCCTTCTGCAAGACTCTCCACTCAGTAGCCTGGAAGCTCGTGAAGAAATGCAGAGGCACTGACATCCATCACTCCTCTGCTTAGGACCCCGCCCCCCACCCCATGCATTTTCCATC